>NC_063044.1:50987256-51287256 GCF_018812025.1 Megalobrama amblycephala | reverse complement strand
CAGTTATCCCATGACTATCAAACTAAATAATAGGCCTAGGTTCTGACAAAATGATCTATTTAATGTTATAAATTAGTAGATTTATAAATGTCTAAATGTTATAAATTAGTCTATTAAAATATGTATTAATTTAAATTAATTCATGATGCAAAAAAAAAAGTTTAATGAAATTAATGAATGAAAACTTGTTTTGATTGGTTTTTGAAAGAATGTCATATTCGCCACCTACAGGCTGAACAGTACATGTTGTTTTAAAATATTTTTAAGTTATCAGTTCCGTGATCCATGACAATTAGAATAACAAGACACTATATAGAGCTGTTACCATACCATTGAAATCACTAACAACAAAATTCATCTTTACACTGCAGAGGTGGAACACAAGTTGCATTTGTAATTGGTACAATTACAAATAATGTTGAGATTAATGTTTTAAAAATAAAATTTTGCTCATTGAACATTTGTAAAAAATCAATATCACATTTGCAATTGTGCTTATAATTATGAAAACAGCCCTCTTTCTTGTGATATTGCTTAATTATATCATATTTTATAATATTAATATCAAGATCTTAAACAAGTACTTTTTTGCACTTTTTTTAAATTACCACACCCCTGATAATAACTAACAAACAGACGTATGCAAGTCAGGTTCTGGTGGAAGAGTGAACTTGTGATGCATAAATACAATCAGATAGCTTTTAAAAAGTTGTTCTAATGAGAAAACTTTCATTTAGACACAGAGATGAAGAATCAGCCTATGAATCTCAACAATGGTGGCAATTAAAAAGCTTTTATGTTGCAGTGCAAATTAAATGTTGCAGTGCATTCTTGGTGCTACCAATCAAACCATCCATGCATTGCAGCAGGAATAACTATGAGCTTAATTGCTACTAATTTATTTTATTCTTCCTTTCATTTTGCTGTTTTTATGTGACTTTTGAGTAGCTTGTTTTGTGATGTTCAGAGATGATATTTTTATCAGAATATCCTGTTTTTCACCATTCATACACTGATTCTTCATGTATGTGTCAAATAATTTTTATTTATTTATTTATTTTTAAATCAGAACAACTTTCAAAAATCTCACTGACTAAATAGTAAAAGACAGTTCCCTTTCAGTCGGTCACGTTCAGCGTACTTCAGTAGTGACCGACAAATTGGGATATAAGAGAGCCCTATCAGCTTTGAGTAAACTAAAACAAACCAATGGGAATTGGCATCTGATATCTGCATAATGCGCACTGCCTCCATCAGGTGGTATAAATAGGAAGCAGATGCAATCTCATCAGACTGAGAGTGAAAGCCTTTGAGAGTACTACAGCGGTGTTATGGCACTTCAGCGAGGTTGCGAGCTTACAGAGGAGCCTGAGCTAAGCTTCAAACAACTGCTGTTCAGAGCAATTTCCAACTATTGTTGACGGTTGCAATTTGGGCCAGTTCCTCCATTGTATTCACAGAACACATCGTGACTTTCTCTGTGTGCTTTGGCACGAGAAAGAGCTGAATTTCCCCTCTAAAAGAGCTTCACAGATGAACCCTGCATCTTTTTAAAGATGTCATTTCATCTGTGCGTTACTCGGTGTGGTCGTTCCCTGGTCCCCGCTGATGGTTACAATCACTGCATCACACGTCTAGGTGTTCAGCATGCTGAATCTGCATTTGTGGATAGTTTATGTACTCATTGTGGGAACATGACTATCGCAGTGTTGAGTTCTCAGGGAGCGGGGTTTCCTTCCCCTATGCCCCGTGTGGCCGTTTTCTCTGGCTCTGGCCGGGGTGATGGTTCGTCGGCGTGTAGGCAGGGTGATCTGAGGATAACGGTTAGGGCTTCCCTGCCGAGCGCCGCTCCACGGGCCCCTGCCCCCTCTCCAGGACTGCAGCCTGTGGTGCTGCCATTGGATCGTGGTGGTCCCTCTCTGGAGTGACCATCCGTTTCCTTCGGCGCACCTGCAGAGGATCAGATGTCAATCATGGCTTCGGAAGGTGAGCAAGTGTCCTCAGGAGATGAAGACTCGGCTGTGCTGCCTCCCTCTGGGACTGTAGCGTTGCCCGAGGCTGATCCTGAGTTGACGGCTATGAATCCCGGGCTGTCCTGGCCCGTCTCGGCTTCATGATTGGTACCTCGGGACGGCCTACTATTCGGGCTGGCCCTGTTGCCCCGTGTCTTTACGAACGTTGCGGAGGCGGCCATTGTTCTGCTTAAGGAACAGGGCGTTCACATCCTCAACTACCTAGATGACTGGCTCATCCTGGCCAGCTCGCGAGAGCAGTTGTGCGAACACAGGGACATGGTGTTAGCTCACCTCAGCTAGTTGGGTTCTCGGGTCAACTGGGACAAGAGCAAACTCGCCCCTGGGCAGAGGATCTCTTATCTCGGTATGGAAATGGGCTCGGTCGCCCAGACAGCGCGCCTCACCGAAGAGCAAAACACTTTTTTTGAGATGTAAACAGATATGTATAGGCTGCACATCATTGAAAACACTAAAGGTACTCATTAATGTTATTCATAAGTGAAAAATAAATATTTTTGCATTTTTCAGAGCGATTTCTGTCTTCCTGTTTGAAAAGCTGAGTCGGAGCAACGTCACAAAATCTGACGTCATCGTGTATTCGAACATGCTGACGTAGATTCTCGACATATATATTCATGACATAAAGCTCATTCAATCCAATCACTGCACTGTAGTATGCATACAATTATAATTGCAGTATTATGCATGAGGAAGTATCACTTCTCTCGCCTTGGTCTGTTGTCATTCAGAGACATTCAGAGATCGTTGGTGTTCGTTTCCTCAGTGCCACAACACAATGTGTTTTCCTGCGACGCGACCAGAGCAGAGGTTTGTGTTCATGTGGATTGTTTTGCTGTGATCTACCAGCACAAATGGAAAATATGTTCGCGTGAGATCACATTACAGCGGATAATTCAAATGTCACAAAAGTGCTGTTCATTCTCCTCTGCCTGCTCTAGCTGTGTTCAAACACGCGAGCCATAGGCTGTTTCCCTCAGCACAGCCATGAGTGTTGTTTGTATTTTGCTCGCAATGCGGTCAGAACTGGAGTTTGAATACGAACACATGAAAAATACAATTGTTTTTATGATATACAGGTGGAGCGCGCATATGCTCAGCGCGGAGCTCCGCGATGAGTTTAATAACACTAGCCACGTGGCACATAGCTCATACAGAATAAAGTATCTGTGTTTAAAGTTTTTATTTCACACATTCTCCTGCACCAAACATTAACCAGCACTATGTAGTTATGCACGCATATTTCATCAAGTCTTCTTCAAATTAATTATATGTGCAAACTGGACACTGATACAGTGGTGTAGCCTATCTGAACATGATGACACGATTATTCTAAAAGACTGATTTTGAGACTGCAGTGGTCTTAAATGTAACCAAAGTAGCCTATTATTAGCCCTATTAAATATTCTTTCGCATTTCTCCCTTGTGCTTGGGAGTTTGTTGTCATTCTCTCCATGCTCATATTATAATATTCATTATTCTGTATAATGAGTGTGTTGTATGTCTGTGCTTCATTGGTTGTTCTCTCCCCTCTTCCCCCCTTCTATACTCCCACTTTTCCAGAGCTTTACACGCCCATTTTCACAGACTTTTTGAAGTGTGAAAGCCCAGGGTAAAACAGGGGGGTTTCATGACCCTTTAAACTGCCTGAGTACGCTCAAGTGCAGGACAGTGGCTGAAACTCTTTCACTGAAACTCTTTCAAAGGCTCCTGGGGCATATGGCATCCACAGCCGCAGTCATGCTGCTCAGATTGCTTCATATGAGGCAGCTTCAACACTAGCTCAACGGCCGGGTCCCGAGATGGGCGTGGCAGGGTAGTACATTCCGTGTCCCCGTGACACCGAACTGCCGTCTCACTCTCATCAAGTGGTCAGACCCTTTGTTCCTGGGGGCTGGAACATCAACCAGTTGCGTACATCAACCATCAGGGTGGTCTATGCTCCCACCGCATGTCGCAACTCGCCCACCATCTCTATGGAGTCATAAGCATCTGAGGTCGCTTTGTGCCATTCATGTCCCAGGCGTGCTCAACCGTGCAGCTGACGAGGTCTCACGGCAGCCTCTGCTTCCGGGCAAATGGAGACTCCATCCTCTGGTGGTCCAGCTGATCTGGCAGCAATTCGACGAGGCACAGATAGATCTGTTCGCCTCCCCGGAGACAGCTGGACCTGGGGCCTATGCAAATATGCGTTTCCCCCAGTGAGCCTTCTCACACAGCTCCTGTACAAAGCCATGGAGGACAAGGAGCAGGTCTTGCTAGTGGCTCCATATTGGCCCACTCTGACCTGGTTTTCGGATCTGACGCTCCTCGCGACAGCACCTCCCTGGCCCATTCCTCTGAGGAAGGAACTTCTGACTCAGATATGGGGCACCCTCTGGCACCTGTTGTCCCGACCTGCGGAAACTCACTAACAACAGCTAACACGTTCGCCATATTCTATAGCCTTCATGTAGAGCCGGTGTACTCGCTTCCACTAGCCGGTAGATGTGAAGAGCCCGTTCTAGTGTTGGCTTGCAATGCCATTCCCGCCCCTGGGCCGGATATGTGGGCCTTTACTCCAGTCAAGTTCACCGCTTGGCGAACCCTGTCGAGTTCCTCCGGCTCCCCTTTCGGCTTAGACATTGTGGAGTGTCTGATGCCAGGCCAAATGTCCGTCACCAACATTGATGTTTGGCTGGGGGCCATATGTCGCAACCCCTCCACGTGAGTAGTCCCATATGTGTATTGTCCATGGTTAACTCCCCACGGTGAGCCCATGTCCTTCCCTTAGCAGAGCCACCTCTGCTGTCACCTGTCAGATGAGTCTCCCCCTATGCTTAGGCTGGAGCCATCCCAGGGACTCCATATGCGTACTGCCCACAGCCAGTCCTTATGTGTATTCTCCACGTGAAAAGGAGTTAGGTGGAGGAATGTTCAGGTAGCTAGCTTGAAGCCAGTGGGGCTGTCTGTAAGAACAGGTCCAGTCTAGTCACTCAGGTTCACAAATCTTTAAGGTATTGTATGTATAGGTGCATGTGTCTGCATGCAAGCATATGAGCGTGTGGTTTCTACAAATTGAAACAGAAATACAGAGTTTTAGGTTTAAATAATAAACAAATCGGTTACAAAGCAAGTACAAATCTTCCACTGAATTCACAAGTCATATAAACAAGACATGAGGCTACCTACTCACAATAAGCTAACTAAGCACATGCCAAGCAGGAAAACAAACAAACTTGAAATACATACTTAGGGCAAACTTAAGTCAAACCAAATCTAAATATCAAACAAAAGCACTTACATTGTCAGTTACGCACACGCAGGAAATCAAAAGGCGCAAAAGTCAGTCCTCTGTACAGAACAGCCACATGCTACAGAATGGGAAAGCCGTGGGCACAAGTGCAGCTAATAAAGCCTGAGGGGAGTCCTAATTGGCTTGAGATTGGTTAGGTGGAGCTTAGGGCTAACAGGGAAATGAGTATGCTATAGAGGGGTGTGGCACTTATTTTGAGGCTGCAACAAAACTCCTCAACACCACGTAAATTCCTCCCCTGCATGGTGGGTAGTGGTCTCCGCAGTGTCCCCTATGGGTTTGCTTTCCCAGTGTTGTCTAGTTTACTTAGTGGATATTTCGGAACAGCAGTAGACTCTCTCATTGTAAGCAATGGCTGAAGCCGTGGACGCGCAGAATAAATAATTGCCGGCAGAGAACAGGCATGAAAATGATTGTAGTAGTTTAAATGAGAAATGATTGCAGTGCTCTGGACAACCGCTATAGAGTTATTGTCGCTATAGAGTTGGAACTGGTGAATGCGGTTTACAGGTTTCATAGAAAGAGAACGATTGAGCGCGTGTGAGCTGGCTGGCCCTGAGCCAAATCAGTCACGGTAAGAATACGGTCATGTTTGCGGACTAAATACATCAATACGAGAGGCAACGCGAAACAAAAAGGATTGTGAAATAAAACGTCATGTTTTAATGAAAAGTGCCGGAAATAACGGATGATGGGCACAGAATGCTAACAAAACTCTGAGACATTTACAATCACACACCCACCACAGGTGTAGTGTGCAAACTCAAAATACATCAGTGATATACCTCAGTTTAAATAGATTTTTGTGTGTGGTGGTGCTGTGGGTTTCAGGGATGTTTAGATAACTATAAATTAGTTAACATTCACTTTTCTTAAATATTTAGCTATCAGATCTGTTTAAATGCTTCAGTTTGTTTTTACTTTATAATATATTAAAACAAATGGAAGCATTTAAACTGATATAATACTGTATATCAGTTTAAATACTTAAATATTATATTATATTTTTTTTATATTATAATGTAAGCCTAATAAAAAAATGATCTCACAAGGGGACTGTTTAGGGCTTCTTGCCACGAAAAATCTTGAAACCTTCTGGTATATAAAATCTGGGAAATTCATAAGCAATAAACGTGTAATTTTGATGGTTTAACACTGTCTGTTGCTAATAATTGACTGTACAAAACACATTATGTGTCCCAAACCATCATTGTAACTGCTCGTATTATATTATTATAAAGAATTGAACTGTCCTGCAGGAGGACAGAAATTATTTTTTAATAGAATTTCTTGGTAAAGACTGGCACAGTTAATACAGCAATGTGAAAAAATCTCAAGTAACCTAAAATGTGCTTAATTTAGTGACTGAACTGCTTGTTTTCAAACATATTATTTAATAAATCACTAAGTTACATCAAGGGTCAAATAAAATAGAAACGGCACATTGAAGTTAAATGTTACAGTTGCATGATAAAACCATTTTTTTTGTGTGTTTACGTTCGTTGTACAGGTCTGATATAAAGTATGTTTTTGCTCAGGTGGCCAAAATGTGCGCTCAACAGAGAAAAGGTTTGCTCAGCGAGAAAAAAAATTAGAGGGAACATTGGTTGTAAGCTCGCCCCCTTCTCCACCCCACTGGTGCGCCGGGTGGCTAGAGCTTGCGCTGGGCACTGGAAGGGGTCCATAACTGTGGCGCTTTATTTGGGATCCCAATTCGTCGGTCACTACTGACGTACGTCAAACGTGACCGACTGAAAGGGAATGTCTCGGTTACATATGTAACCCTCGTTCCCTGAAGGAGGGAATGGAGACGTACGTCCCGTTGCCACAGTTTCTGTACCCTTGCTGCAGTGCAGACTAGGTTGTCTCCTCAGCGAAAAACAGAGTGCGATTGCATTTGCTTCCTATTTATACCACCTGACGGAGGCGGTACACATTATGCAAATATCACACACCAATTCCCATTGGCTTGTTTTAGTTTACTCGAAGCTGATAGGGCTCTCTAACGATATCCCAATTCGTCGGTCACTACTGACGTACGTCTCCGTTCTCTCCTTCAGGGAACGAGGGTTACATATGTAACCAGACGTTTTAATACTGTTGAAACAGCACTGTGGTTATCAATAAGGTAAATCTAACTTAGAGATTAGGCTTAAAATGAGTTAAATGATTCAGGTCAAATTATGATTGTATTAAAACATAACCAACAAAACCTGATCACACAACTAAAGCAAACACTAATCTCAATAGTGGTGACTTAAAATTTTGACTTTCTCCTTTAATGATTCTTCTTGTTAAAATCAGATGTCTTCAATAATGTTCAACCATCATTCAGTTATTCACTTAGCCTGTGTCTCAATGTGCATACTATCCATCCAAAATAGTATGTGACATTAGTAATATTCAATACTGAACATCACTTCAGTGTTAATTTTAACACTCTTAAGTGTGGACTCCCATTTGCTTGTCACTGTTTAACACTCTGGAGTCGCCTGTGATACCACCTCAGTTTTCTTTCTTACCAGTGTGAAAGAGACTCAAAATACTCAGTCAATGTTGCACATACAATTAAGAGTTATACACCATTTTAATCTGTTGCATATCTTCTTTTTTTGTGTGCACTTAGAGTAAAAACAAAATGCTGTGCTTTTTGTAAAATAAAGAAAACTAACATGATGTGTGATCTCTCATCTTCCTCTGAACGAAGTCCAATCTGATAGTTCTCAGAAAATGAACTGTAACTTAGTGAATACTAATCATCTCAATCGTGTATTTATTATCTTGAAAATTGTTTATCTATATGTTAAAGCAATCTCTGGAAGCCTCTGTTAGCTCCTGGAATGTCACATGATATGCCTCTTCTTTTACGGAGATATTTGTGGACTAAAGGTGTACAGAGCGCCCTCCGGCTGCAAGTATGAATTGAAAACACAGTATCCAGCGCTCACAGTGATGACAATAAATAATGAATAAATATTACTCCTCTGTATAGAAAATTGACATAAACATATGAGAATCCATCAATATTTCTCCAAATGTGCAAGCTTTTAAGCATATTAAGAAATTACGGTCAATATAAGATTTTAATAGAAGGTCAGAATGTGAAGCTTGAGTCTTTATATCTTTTTAATTACCGCAAGTTAGCTCCATCTAGCTGCAAAAAAAATTGGTAGCACTTTATTTTACAGTACGTGTACTTTCCTGGTACATATATAGTAATTATGTTGTACATACAGGTAAAAGAGTGGTAACACAAGGTACTTACCTGATATGTATGTACATGGAAACTAATAAGAAACACTGTTGTACTTTCCAATGGTACATACATGGTAACTACTTTGTACTGTTGGGTAATAACAGGCACTTACTTATAGTGTCCATATATGATAACTAACAGACACATTACTGTACTTACTAATGGTATGTACATGGTAAATATTTTGTACTTACAGACAAGTGTGGGTAATAACAGGCACTTATTTATGGTAACTTGTAAGACACATTACGAGGGTCTGCCGGCATTACTTTCGTTTTGTTTGTTTATTTTGAGATTAAAGTTTTGTTGAATGTTCGCCGGTTCCCACCTCCTTCTTCCCACATCTACTAACCATGTTACAATGTGTTTTTAGTACATTAATGGATCTTGAGAGAGGAAGTGTCATTGCTCCCTTTGAAGGCCTCACGGAGCCATTGGATTTGAACTAAAATATCTTAATTTGTGTTCCGAAGATCAACGAAGGTCTTACGGGTGTGGAACAGCATGAGGGTAAGTAATAAATGACAGAATTTTCATTTTTGGGTGAACTAACCCTTTAAAGGGTTAAGCAGCTTGTTATTTAGACTTGAAATCAATGCAAACAGAACTAATATTTTTGTTTAAATGTAACTTTTGTGTGTGTGTACTGTTTGCAGTTACTCATTTGAATGGTTAATTTGTAAGGAGGTCATTTGATTAATTCTAACTCAGTTAGAAGTGTTGTTTAATTGAATTAATAAAATTGCTTGTAATCTGTTACCACAATTTTAATGAGTAGATATAGTGTATTATTATTATTATTATTATTATTATATTTTACAGTGCACAACATGTTGCCTTTTTCTTCATTTTTTTTTCCCTCTTTACAGAAAGAATGGCACATCTACACACCTCTCTCGTGTTGCTCTGTTTCTTCTGTTCAGTGTGGCAAAGTGATGGGATGATTCACTTTACTTATCTTGGAACAAAGTGTGATGAAGCCTGCAAGCTTGTGGGTCATGAGTACAAGTGTAAGTCTACTGATAAAGATGGAAATACCTGGTCAATGTACTGTTCACCTAAAACAAAAACAGACTACAGGGGTATAGAATGCGGTGAGTGTGGGACGGGTGGAGAAAGCTACTATTATTGCAAAACTGGTTCGTTTTTTTCGCTTAATTTACCTTGGGGATATTGTGGGCTGGTGACGGATAAGAATATCTATTATGGATCTAAGACAGGCACAATGTGTCATGACAACTGTTACCAAAAAGATCAAGACTACAATTTGTGCAATACTGCAGAGGGAGAAGATTACTGCTCACAATTAATATACAGAGATTACAGGAACAATCAGTGTAAAGAAGACAGTCCATGTAGGAAGCAGGATCAAAACTACAACTGGTGCTGGCTGAAGAAAGGAGGCTGGGGACACTGTGGGCCCGTGGAACCAAAGATGTTTCTCCATCAGTCTAAGAAAAATCAGTTTTGCATAGACGAATGCCAATATCATGAGAATAAAGATTACTACTGGTGCCACACTGACAGTAGCTGGGACTACTGCTCTCCAGATGTGGATGTAACCTATAAAGACAAGCCGTGTCGCTCAGGTCACTCCTGTGGCACACATGGTGAAAGTTACAACTGGTGCTGGACCTCAGAGTCAGAATATGATTACTGCGGGCCCGTTGTATCTGGAGAGTGCACTTATGTCATCTCTCAAAATAACAACAGAAGAGACTCAAAAAACAGACAACTGATATGCACACAGGTGGACAGAGCTAACAAGAAAACCACCTTTACTGTGGAGCCAGCTCCTAATGACATCGCTGATGACAGTCAATGGAAAAGCGAGGCAGAAATCTTAATCAGGCGCTGGGACAATGCGTACCTGGTGGACAAGGCCCAATCAAATCTGATCTACTCTGATAATCTCCGTATCGACATGAAGGGCATTATCAAGCGCAACAATCAGTCCTACTATGACCTGCGGATCCATGTGAAACAGGGGCCTGGTAGAAGCACCACCGTGTCTCAGATCATCGTTCCTCCTGGAATTCCTGATCGCTACATGCGCAGAGCCTTCCTGGAGAGCTTCAGGCACCGAGCTCGAGTTTATGTTGACCTTTAAAGGCAAAATCAGCATTAGAGCTTTGGTTTGGAAATGTGCAATGTATAGTAGACCTACTACAGATATAAATCTTTAAGCTTTTGGCTGTACAACACAAATACTGAGCAGAATAAACAAACAATTTGTTCATGAAAAATGTCTTCATCTGTATGACTTTCCATATTTAAGGTTCACTTTACAACTAGAGATCGACAGATAAGGGTCTTTCAGTGGCAATGATACAATTCTAGAATGACCGATTACTATCATAAATGCTGAAAAACAGAAAAAAAAACTTAGAAATACAGAAATAATTAATTAATATTGGCATACTTTTTTTAAAGGCACAAAGATTTTTTTTAATCAAAATATCTAAAAGTCACTAGAACAATGTTATATATTTTGTTGACTTGTGTACTTACATTATCCCAAATGTTTCCAAGAGAAATAAGCAGTTTTAACTAGAGTACCGACCGTTCCCTTGAGAAAGAAAAGTGTGCTTAATTGTATTAAAGGAACACTCCACTTTTTTTGAAAATAGGCTCATTTTCCAACTCCCCTAAAAACTGACTGAAAATACATTTTTTTGCAATTTTCTAGGCCGATATAGCTATGAACTATACTCTAAATCCAGCCTAATAATCAAGGAATTTTGCTGGATTTAGATATAGTTCCTAGACATATTTCAACCTAGAAAATTGCCCAATTTTTCATTTTCATTTGGTCTTAGTACACGATGTAACTACAGAAGTATCAAGTTTTAAATAGGAAAAATACTGAAACTCTTTGGTCATTTTTGAGTGAGATGCTAATGGTCTAATCAGATTCAATGAACTATGCTAAGCTATGCTAAAAGTTTTACCGGCAGACCCGGAGATTGGCTGAATGGATTAGAAAACGGTAAAACTCAAGTGTTTCTTTAAAATTGTGCTTTATGTGTAGCTACTTCAAATCTGAGAAGTATACCTTTTAAAAAGTGCACTTGCAGATAATAATTAAAATTAAAGGCCACTGTTGGGAGGCAGATGGAATTTAGAAGTCTGTTTCTGACACGTGCTTTGCCTTAAATAAAGCCATTGTCCATACCATTGGAGTAATGTTGGATATGCCAATCTATTTATTGTCCATTTGGCATTGCAAATAACAAAAATAAAGGAAAAATAAAACTTAACTTGGATTCTTCATTAATAAACAAATATTACATTCAACTGTTAATGGGCACAAGCACAGTCCTGTAAGATATGCTGCACGCTTGACACGGCACAGTCAAAAAGTTTGTTTGAGCTTCCATTGCGCACCTCTAGTTCATCAGCTCACTCTCTAGTACTCTTCCAAGAGTCCAAGAATTGTGTGGGGCTGTAGAATCTGCAATGAGTACAGTATCACCAGGCATAAGATTACGTCTATCTTTAGTCCGTTTTTTCTTTTCCTGTAAGAAAGTACTCTTTTATCCATCTTTTCAAAAAAAAAAAAAAAAAAAGATCTACAAGGTATTGAGCTTGTTTCCACCTTCTTCTTACATACTGATCTGATTTCTCAAATATACCAGGAGGAGATTGGTTTTCTCTTCATTGTAAGAAAGTGCTTCAAGATCATTTTGAATCCTCAGACATTTGGTTTGAGAATTGCCTCAGCTTCACACAGAACAGTGTGTAATCCTTCATCATCTAATGTTTGTTGATTCAGAAAGGAGGACAACACCCTTCTGACCATTCTGATGATGCGCTCCCATGCGCCACCATGATGTGAAGCTGCAGGTGAATTAAAAGTCCATTTAATTCCTTTGTGTGCCAAAACCTTTGTGATTTTATTTTGATTCAATTGACCAAGTGCTCTTTTCAATTCTTTTTCTGTGCTAGTAAAATTTGTTCCATTGTCGGACTTTAAATGACATAATTGTCCTCTTCTGCATATGAATCGTCGCAAAGCATTTATGCAAGAATCAGTGTTCAACGAGTGTGCCACCTCCAAATGAACTGCCCTACTGGCCATGTAAAGATTACGCCATAGCGTTTCACACAAGTGTGACCTCTTTTTACATCAATTGGGCCAAATTAATCTACTCCTACATTAGAAAATGGAGGTAGATCTGCAGTTATTCTTTCTGAATCAGTTTGGAAATAATTGATCAGCTCATGGGTTAAACTTTAATGACAATATTTCTTAACACACTTAAAGGATTAGTTCATTTCAGAATGAAAATTTCCTGATAATTTACTCACCCCATGTCATCCAAGATGTTTATGTCTTTCTTTCTACAGTCGAAAAGAAATTCATTTCTTATCATCCTTTTTGGCTCTCACCTGCACTTCTCAATCACTTCTTGCACTAATTTAGTTTGTCCACAAGGTGTCAGCACTGAAACGGGTTGTTGTTTCAGTCTGAAAAGAAACAAAGACAGAACAAGAGTAAAAACAACTACAATGCCAGCCATGTTGAAGAGCGCTCGTATAAAAGAGATTAAAAGATACCAGCAACTCTATTTTAAACTAGTACAAAGACACTTTATTGTGACTATTTGAGAGAAAAAGACTATACAAGTATGAATATCTCTAGTGCGCATGTGTCGAGCATTTGTTTGCGAACGCTATATTAAAGGTGATAAAGAGGATTTTTTCGTCGACTGAGAATCCAAAGACTGTTAGTGAGTTTTTTAAATGAGCGTGTGCGTAAGAACAGCCCCCCTCCTTCACAGCTCATTTCAAAGGAACGCCTCCCAAAACTCGTGCACGAGTATTGGAACACGAGTGTTTACCACCGGCATTCGCGCAAGTAAAAAAAAAAAAAAATGGATTCTGACCAAATATAAAGGTAGGTAATAATAAAACCTTTGCGTGATCCTGAGTATAAATAGGCGCTATAAAAGTGTTAAAAAGGTGCAATGGGGTATAAAAAGTGCAATGTTTTTGTCTTGCTGACAAACTGGCTCATCAGCCAGTGAACAGATTCTTTTCATCAGTTCTTGTTTTTTTATGCATTTGTGCATTAAGAATACAGCAAGACAAGCTGTTAATGCTTTTTCATCTTCAGTGACACTTTAAATAGGACAACCATTAAAGTACTAGACTTGACTAGATAATAAACTGCACTTGTAAATACTACAAGTAGCCTATTGTCAGCTACAAATATTGTCTTGTCTTAAGTAGGCCTAAATAAAAGTATTTGGTATTAAATTTCAGTGTTATTCTTTAAAATAATTATATGCTAAATAACAACTATAATAATAATACATATGAATTTAAAATCGTAAATACTCTCAAATTACCCCACATAGCAAGTGATCTTGGCTCGAATGTGGCCTTAAGCTGACACTGCTGGCCTCCTGTCGGCAATGGCATGTATCCTGTCAGTCAGAGCTGGGCCATGTGTGGAAATGATGGCACAGCGTGGATCACGACAAACAACATGAGGGCCGATTGTTGTTGGAAGAAGTGTGGCTCAGATCAATCCAGTGACCATCTGCTCCAAATCAGGATTGTGACCTTGAGCCATTTAAGTGCACTGTAATGCAGTTGACTTGACTAATTTAATCATTACTTCATTTGAAATTATAACATTTTATCTGTTATGACATGGCATTGTAAACAAGACAGTTTACAATATTGAATTGATTAAAATTTAAAATACACTGTATTTTATTACTATATTCTTGCTGTATTGCAAATCTTTAGGATGTGATGCTTTGTGAGGAACTGTTAGAGTGAGATTTAAAAGTTGTATGTGAATATTTATGACAGTCTAATGCAGTTAAACTTAGCCTAAAAAGCAGCAAAGAAGAAGCTGTTGTTTGTACACATGGATCCTCCTGTGATGAGGTTGATTGAACTGCTTGCCACTGAACTCATTTAGTAAATGATCAATCTTTAATTCTCAGTTCTGTCTCTCTCAAGTATCTCTCCCAAATTCAAACTTTTATTCAGGGATGTTTATCTCATTCCTCACTACAGATCGCGAAAAACAAACAAACAAACAAAAAACAAACAAACAAAAAAAACGGTCAAATGACTGGCAATGAAAAGCTGCAAAAAAAAAAAAAAAAAAAAAAAAAAAAAAAGCGGAGTTTGGGGGCGAAAAAAAAAAGGTTTTAAGTTGTGTTCAGGCCAGTTCAGCTCCCCCTCAACACAAAGTGTTTCATAGATTGCTGACAGGTAACACAAGTTTGAGTGCAGAAAACTTTGAAGTTTTGAACAATTTGATGGGTACAAGTGTGTCATAAAGCACTTCAGCCCTTGGGTTCAAAGCAAATAAAAAAAATTCTGTTGGATCCAGGATCAATGTCGAGGGTGCAGGGAGACAAAAATAAAATAAAATAAAATAAAATAAAATAAAATAAAATAAAATAAGAGATAAAGTAGTCTCTTACAGATCACACAGATCCTGTCCGTTTTTCTCTGTCCACTAGATGGTGCCAGAACTCCATCTATGGAGTATTACTTATTACTTATTAAAGGAAGTTGGGGGTTTATGCCAAATCATGCACCTACATGCTCTAAACAAGCATTTAAGGAAGTGATGCTCACAGTCGGGGCTCTCACTGGTTCGATCCACTGCTGTGCATCTCAGGAGTCCTGAATGTAGAAGTGGATCTCCTCTCAAAGGGCAACCCGTTACACAGAGAATGAGCACTCCACCCGCAGGGGGTAGATCAGATTTGGAAAATTTGAAGGCAAAAGCAGAGTACCAAATGTAAAGTGTTTGCTGTATTTCTCTCTCAAGAGAATGTGTTCCACTGATGAGTCTAATTTCTCCCACGTCCTTCTGATAGCCCCTCGTTGGCCAGAGAGACAGAAGCTGGCAGAGATTTTCTATATTTGGGTCTGGCCCATGAAGGGTTAAATTTAAATTGAAAGAAGCAAATAATATTGCTGTAGGGACTATTTTACACCAGGATTACACCCCTAATCTTTTTGAGAAAGACCCTGAGGTTTATATGAACCCGTCATACAGTAGTTTATGGTGACTACTGGGGCATTAGGACCCACATGTGGTTAATGGTTGATTTTACCAGACCCATAAGCAGATTGCTACTTGTCATTTACAAAAATAATTAAGTGAAATCCATAATATTAAATACAACAATGAATAATATTTTTAATCTGACTCTTGATTCTGTTTCCTCACCTTGATGTGTTGAACTGTTTCCTCAAACTCTCCTTTAATGTTTTCATTGTGATGAAGTTTCTCTTGTAAGGACTTCGGTGATGTATTGAGCTCCTCCTAGAATATAATTATTACCACCCAAATCCCATCACATGCTGTGAAAGACTGATCTCCAGTTATTAGATCAATTTGGTTACAGTTTGGGCAATTGGTTTTTCACATCGGTAATAGATTTTTGATAACTTTTTTCTTTTTTGCTTACAAAAAAGCTATATTTTGTGTTTATTCAGGTTGCCTTTGTTTTGTGTTGTATTTTGTTTGAAGATCTGAAACTATTTAGTATGAGATACACAGAAATCAGGATGGTTTCAAATCTATTTTCACAGCATAAGACTATATTATTCTTCTCATGTGACACAAGAGACATTTGTCTAACTTTATATTACTTTATATTAAGATATCACTTAATTATCTCATTAAATTTAACACTTTTGCGTGTGGACTTAGCAGAGTTAATATAACACTGGGGTTTCTGCTGTGCAGAAACTTACAGCCAACTGTTTTTTTCAGCTGGGTTGGAGCTAACCTCTGTAGGATGTTGGCCTTCCAGGAGCAGGATTGGGCACCCTGCCATAGACATAAAATATATAGACACCCCATTGGCCACTGAATCGCATGTCAACGGTGCCACCATATTGGTCTGGGCAACTTGCCATAACACATAAGTGGACTGAAGAAAAGATGCTGATTATTTTGAGGTTTTACAAACCGTTGCACAATCCAAACCACATAAAGTTTAGTTGGAATAACTTTACAAAAACTTTTCAATACCACATCTCATGTTCATTTAACCTAATTTGACTTCTTAATTAAACCTATATATATATATATATATATATATATATATATATATATATATATATATATATATATATATATACACATAACAATTACACACATAACATAACACACACACACAATTCTTTCTGGTTCTCGAATCTGATTGGCTGATAGCCATGTGATATTCTAGTGATAACAGCACTCCTACCTTTTCACCAATTGTATCACTCAGCTTGAAGTGACCATCGTGATGGCCAATCCACCATAATTTTTGCGAATACTACTTGTTGTACCACGAACTGTAGTTTTGAGAGTTTTTTAGATGATAATGTAATTGTTTTGATCTGAAATACGCTCTTCAAATACATCCAGTCACTGGATGGCTAGCTGACATCTTCATCCAACTTTTTATTCAACCAAGGTAAGCTTACAGTAAGGGTTCTGCTCAGTGCAGCCCTCAGATTGTCTTCTGTATCCTTTGCAGGCCGTCCCTCAAATGGTGCCAATGGAATTGCTTCTGGTCTCAGTACATTGGCATGGGTGGCCAGTCTTCTGGCAAAATCATAAATACAGATGTTTGGCATGTGTTTCCATGAGAACAACATGTCAGAAAAGTCTCTAGGACTTTCAGCACAGATGAGACATTTCACACTGTAAACCACAACACAAGGACATAAAATGACTGCCCATCCACCTGAAAAGAATAGTTTATTTAGTGTTATGTTTTGTCTGTAGTTCCTTATTTTCACCACTAGATGGTGCTATCTCGACCCAGACTAATTTCCCTTTGTTTAATGGTCCTAATGATCTCACCTGTGTTGAATCACTTCTAATGAGAAACCCTATTTAAGGCCTCAGTTTTTTTTTTGTTTTGTTTTTTGTTCTTGTTCAGTCCTGATGTTGGTCTATATGCATTGTCATTCCTAAGGATTTTTGGGTTTGAGACTTTTTCTGTCTTCTGTTTTGTTCTTGGATTACATGTTTTTTGTCATCTTTTTGTGGGCTGTGGACTCCTTAATTTTCTTATTGGACTGATGTATAAGAAGATTTTTTCTGTTTGAAAAAACCTTTTTGAATAATCTCTCAAGGAGAGTTGTTTGTGTTACCTGCTCAGATCCATCTAATGTGCTGCCTAAGACTGTGCTAATGTTCTGTATTCCCTTCTTGAAGTAAAGATCTAAAGAGAAGACTCAGATTCTTGGGGTCTCATTATCTTTTATTCCTCTGAATTTGGGTTCAATCTCCTCCTGTGGTGGAGTGGTCAGCATCTAAGTCACACACATGCCAGAGACCTGAGTTTGAGCCCCAGTGGGATAATAACAATTTATTAAAATGAAATTTAATACTTTTCAGAATATGTGCATTTGAACTCAGAGCACAACAAATACCTGATGCTCCCCAAACTTTCTGAAGTATTTTGTCATATGCAGTTCTGGTTTGCATCTCTCCTCTCAGTCTGGATAGAAGATCAGTCTTTGATTGAGTGCCTACTCCACAGGCCTTGCAAAGTTTTTGAATGTCTGCAACCTGTTGTTGGAGCACAAATATGTTTGAAATTAGCATTACAATTATCATTGCCACTGTGAAACTAGTTATTTGTATGTTAAGTCTTGGCATAACTTGAAGGTAACACTTAAGCCCAATCTTAATTCTATTTTATACCCCTTTGCCCTTCCCCTTGCCCCTTGAAACAGAGTGGCAAGGTGTAGGGGTGAAAATATTCCCTAAGAAATGGGACACCACCACTACACGTCATCATACCTAGTTTCTTTTATTAGTGTCCTGTAACAATCGAGACACCCCTACCCTACCCCTTCATGTGAACAAGCAAAACAAAGGGGTAGGGGAAAGGGGAAGCGGTAAGGGGTAGAAATGGGATTGGGCCTTAATTTAGACCTGTATGGTAATGATTGGTTTTCTTCTTGCCATCATAATTTTTAAATTGCAAAATGTAAGAGGCTGTAAAGAAATTCATAGTGAGTTGTTTAAGGTATAAAATACCTTTAGCTTCATTACTTCATCACTGAGTCTTTCCTCTGTCATATCCATTTCAGTAATGAGGTCTTGTGCACTTGTGCTCTGCACTTTTTGCCACTCTGTGTTTAACACAGTTGGTGCCTTGCATGTGTATCTGCTGATCCAAGTGGCCCAGTATTTAAAATTGGGTTTTATAATGTAAAGATTTCTGTCCCCAACGAAGATCATACAGTGGTGGAGCAGCAACATCTCGCTCCTCCATGGAACCCTCAGGAAATCGATGTTTGCTTCCTGCCGCCTCATGCCTTTCTGTTTCCAGCGAACAAAAAACGAAGCGTTACGGCCCTATCGAGTTTACTCCCTCATATGAGACCTGTAGAAAATGTTCTTTGTGTTTTCCTGCCGGCCAGCCGCTTCAGGGCACTGAAATTACTTCACCCATAACACCTGGGGTCAGTCTCGAGAGACTGATTCCCCTAGTGGAGCATGTAGAAGCTTGGAGGAACCTTCACAATATATCTCCATGGGTCCTGCGTACGATCTAGAAAGGTTACAGAATTCAGTTAGAGTACCGTCCACCGAAATACAATGGGGTAGTGCACACAGTTGTCAGCCCTGAGCAGGCTCAGGTTATGGATATGGAAGTTCAGTCTCTCTCAGAGAAGGAGGCCATAGAAATGTTTCCTCCTCACGAGAGGGAAACCAGGTTCTACAGCCAGTACTCCATAGTTCCCAAGAAGGATGGAGGGTTACGCCCTGGTTATGCTAACCATCCCTATCATTGTGAGTCAAATCAGATCTGAGGGCTGGTTTGTCATAATAGATCTAAAAGATGTGTATTTCCATATATCCATTCCCAACACAGGAAATTCCTGAGGTTTGCTTTCGGGGGAAAAGCTTACCAATATTGGGTTCTTCTATTCGGGTCTAGCTCTGTCCCCTCGCACCTTCACAAAGTGTATAGATGTGGCGCTGTGGCTCCCTTGAGACTCCAGAGCATCTGTATACTCAACTACATTGACAACTGGCTCATCTTAGCTCAGTCAGAGGAGATGGCGTTTCAACATCGAGATGTCTTCTCTGCCACATAGAGTGCTTGGGTTTAAGGCTGAATGTCAATAAAATCTCACTGTCTCCCCAGCAGAGAACTACATTTCTGGGGGTAGTATGGGACTCCGTTACGATGTGGGCACAGCTGTCTCCTGCTCGTATAGAGAGTATTCTGACAACAGCCACCAACATCAGGCTAAGTCAGGCCATCACTGTCAAGCACTTCCAGAAAGTGCTGGGGCTTCTGGCAGCAGTGTCCAATGTAATACCTTTTGGCCTGCTGTACATGAGACCCCTACTGTGGTGGCTCAGGACTAGAGGGTTCTCCCTGAGGGGGAATCGGTTTCACATGATCAAAGTAACGTGCAGGTGCCTTCATTCTTTGAACAAATCCCTAACTCTAGAGCTCTCTTCACGAGGAATCTTTACGCCCTAAAATAGAATGTGTTCACTTTATGGTGCAGGGAACATCAGTTGGACACAGTTAACTGCCCAGTGGCTTCAGTGCTGGAGTTCCTCCAAAGCTGTTTCTCTAATGGTCTTTCCCCATCCACGTTAAAGGTCTATGTGGTGGCCAAAGCAGCCTTCCACATGCCTTTAAGTGAGGGCCCTTTGGGGAAGCACCAATTTATTATTTGTTTCCTTCGTGGTGCTTGGAGGATGAGGCCTGTCGTCCAGGCCAGAGTTCCACCCTAGACTGGGCTACGTGCCCAAGATGACTTCAAATATGGCATGGTCTGTTATTCTGCAGGTACATCTATTATGCCCTGTTAGAGCCTTGGGGGCCTATGTGCATAGGTCCTCTGGCTGGAGGAAGTCAGACCAGTTACTTGTGTGCTTTGGGTCACTTAAGAAGGGTTCCCCTGCCTCTAAGCAGACGATTAGCAGGTGTATTATGGAGGCTATTTCTGCAGCATATGAGGCGTGCGACTTGCCTTCGTCTCTCCTGATCAAAGCCCACTCAACTAGAGGAGTGGCTTCCTCCAAAGCCCTGTTATCAGTGGTTTCCCTTCAAGAGGTCTGTGATGCTGCTGACTGGGCCTCCCCTCATACTTTTATAAGATACTACAGCCTGGATCTGCCCCCTACGCCGGGCACTCAAGTTCTCACATCCTGAGTTGTGCCTGACAAGCTTTACGCCTCTCTTTGGTGTGGCGCTGCGGGTATTTTGTTACCCAAAGTGTTGTACCGACGCAGCGTGAGTTCCTTCGAAAGGGAAATGTCTCGGGTTACGTCTGTAACCCTGGTTCCCTGAGAAGGGAAACGAGATGCTGCGTCCCTTTGCCACACCTCCTGAGTGCCTGAGAATGACTTGCTTCGACCTATCAAAAGCTGACACTGTTTTATGATGGCTCACCTTTGTAGCTTCTGTAATGCCAGATGATGTGACATCATCATGCAATACCAATCAAGATTGGACTAGCTCCGTATGTGTTTCAGATGGTATCACACTGGAGGCGTTCCCCAAAGTGTCTTTCCAATGCAGCGTCTCATTCCCTTCTCAGGGAACAAGGGTTACAGACATAACCCGAGACATTTCTTGCTGGATTAGCGATTGGTTGCTGCAAAGTAGTTTCTTGTGTTGGATGAGTGACTGGTCCCTGCAAAGTAGTTTCTTGTGCTGGATGAGCGACTGGTTGCTGGAAAGTAGTTTATTGTGTTTCTTGTATTGGATAAGTGACTGGTCGCTGCAAAGTAGTTTCTTGTGCTGGATGAGTGACTGGTCGCTGCAAAGTAGTTTCTTGTATTAGATAAGTGACTGGTTGCTGGAAAGTAGTTTATTGTGTTTCTTGTGCTGGATGAGTGACTGGTCGCTGCAAAGTAGTTGCTTGTGCTGGATGAGTGACTGGTCCCTGCAAAGTAGTTTCTTGTGTTGGATGAGCGACTGGTTGCTGGAAAGTAGTTTATT
This sequence comes from Megalobrama amblycephala, assembly GCF_018812025.1. Taxonomy (NCBI): domain Eukaryota; kingdom Metazoa; phylum Chordata; class Actinopteri; order Cypriniformes; family Xenocyprididae; genus Megalobrama; species Megalobrama amblycephala. The sequence goes on along the minus strand of NC_063044.1, from coordinate 51,265,707 downwards.
GTGTTTCTTGTATTGGATAAGTGACTGGTCGCTGCAAAGTAGTTTCTTGTGCTGGATGAGTGACTGGTCACTGCAAAGTAGTTGCTTGTGTTGGATGAGCGACTGGTTCTTGCAAAGTAGTTTCTTGTGCTGGATGAGCGACTGGTTGCTGGAAAGTAGTTTCTTGTGTTGGATGAGCGACTGGTTCTTGCAAAGTAGTTTCTTGTGGTGGATGAGCGACTGGTTGTAGATCTACAGGAAAAGCAGATATGGGGTGTTTTTTGCAAAGATGCTCTTTTAAGGATGGTGTGAGTTTTAGTTGTTTTAAGCCATATGCTCTTTGATTGCAGAACGTAATTAATTGTACACAGATTGCATTTAGTTTAAAATGTGTATGTGTGTTTAGAAAAATAACCTGGACAGCCATTATCCAACCATAAATCAGACATCACAGCCAATAAAGACAAAGATCACTGTAAATTACATTAATAACAGCTAATAAAAACTTCTGAGCAGAAAACTGTGGTCCTCGACCTTCCCTAATATAACAAAACAGACAAAAATCTCTATTCATCTTCCACACAGTTTCAAAGATTAATTTCTAATGGTTTCTAATAACATTTATAATGCTTTATTTCAATTAAAATAATACTCTACACTCAGTCAGTTTTACCATGTTAAACTGCCCTGGTGAAACTGAAGCTCCTGAAATAACAGGATACTGTATTACACTATACATATACTACTAAAATACTACATCTAAAGCAAAACATAGTATTACTGCACCAGTCTTCTCAGCTAGAATTTGCAGATTATAGGATTTAGTAGTTGATTCCATAACCTGTTGTGTTCGGTTCGGTAAAATGCTAGTTAATATAATTGCAATGGACTAAAATTTACTGACTTTACTCACCCAGAGTTTAACAAATTCCCCAATGTTTGATAGCCTACTTTTTGTAATTTTTTGAATGGTTTTCTTCCACATTGTAACACTTGTGATGTTCATGGTCAAAGTGATCGGCCTACAAAAAATTGCTTATAAATCTCTCATTATGCTACATTATCAAAATATTGGATTCCAAATATTGGATTCAATCTTTTTGTCATATTGTTTTCTTTCAATTGGGACAGGATTTATATTTCTTTTTGGAATTGATCAATGATAGGCCTTATTTATCTGAGTTTATGTACCTCAGTTTTTGAGAGAAAAAAGCGTTATTTGTGGATAATTTTGTCAATTTTTTATGAAAAGAATTGCACTGTTTATCACACTAGTGTGCTTTGATTAATCAGGAAATTAAATGTAATATGCTGAGAACATCTAGTAGATTTAAGCCTCTTGCACTGCCCTTACGGAAATAATTTATTTCCCTATATATGGAGGCCTCAATATATTAAATGATATAACAGTATATTTGATATACAGAAAAATATATTACGTAAATATATTAAAATATATTGAATATTTTATAAGAAATTGCGCTTTTCATATATTGAAAAATATGATAACATATTTACTTATATATCATAATGTGTGTAATTTTATATTCAGCAATATACTTCATAATACAGTATATAGATTTATATGTGATCAGATAATATGTGAAACAGATATAGATAAATATATAATGCAATACATTTCTTATATTTTTTAGTTATTTACAATTAGAACGATTCATAATTTCAAGATAGTTAAAAAAAGCACAAGCACACATGCATGTACTAAATAATAATAATAATAATAATAATAATAGTAGTTCCTTACATTTATATAGCGCTTTTCTGGGCACTCAAAGCACTTTACATATAGTAGGGGGAATCTCCTCAACCACCACCAATGTGCAGCATCCACCTGGATGATACGACAGCAGCCATATTGTGCCAGAACGCCCACCACACACCAGCTTATTGGTGGAGAGGAGACAGAGTGATAAAGCCAATCAGTATCTTGGGATGCTTAGGAGGCCATGATGGACAATGGCCAATGGGCAAATTTGGCCAGGATGTCAGGGTTACACCGCTACACTTTTTGAAGGACATCCTGGAATTTTTAACGACCACAGAGAGTCTTTAGTTTAACGTCTCATCCGAAGGACAGTGCTTTTTGACAGTATAGTGTCCCCATCACTATACTGGGGTGTTAGGACTGTCTGGGGTATTAGGAGGACCCACAATTACACAGCAATTACTTTTTAAATAAAGTAATTGTTGTCTTAATGATGTTCAGCCAACCTAATCACAGGCTCTACTCTTGTATAAATGAGTTCAGACGTACTACATCCGCTATGTTTTTGGTGTCACATGACCTACCAGCGTCAGTTACCTCCCTTCAACTCCATTCACAAATCCTCTCCCATGGCCTCATGAGATAGTAAAGTGTCCACCGTATCAGAGATTGTATATTATAGGGAGATGAGAGGGTCTGTATCTCTAACCACTGGAGAAAGTGTAACTGTGCATTCAAACCGCCGCCGGCGGGAGGGTCAAAGTAAATGACAAGTTGTGGCAACCAATCGGAATTCTCTCAAGCGAGGACCTCTACATTCCGGCGGCGGTGTGAACGCACGGTAACTTAATCACATGCAGCACCTCTCAGCCTATCGTGTAATGGCAGTGACAAAAGTGCCCGCCGTTCAAAGCTCTTTTCCTGCGTACCGCCAGAGCCGGAGTGTTAGCTTTAGCTACTATGAATTCGGACATACTACTACATACTACATATATACGATTTTCATGTACTATATAGTAGAGTGGTATTCGATTTAGGACACAGCAATGATGGTAAGGCTGATTTATACTTCTGTGTCGGACTTACGCTGGAGCCTCTGCGCCATAGGCTATGCGTCTGTTTTTATTTATACTTCTGAGTCGTTGTCCGCATTGATGTGCATGTAAACCACTAGTAGGCAGTGTCCGAGGTAATGCCGAAGAAGCAGCTTGACATGTACGTTGTCAGAGAAGCTTAAAAATAGAAACGGCAGAGAAGCGGCAAATAGGTAACGACTTTTGTTGCAGTATGACTGCATGTGTCCTCTGAAACAAAGTGTTTTTCATTCCTATGGAAGTTGAAAATGCTTGCTTTTCTCCTATTGCTCCACGCCAGTTTTTTGACCTGAGGGAGGGGTTCTAGAATTAACACGTTGTTACATTTTTGAAGTGCACGTCAGACTACACCCCAGCTACTGCGTACACTCGATGCAGAAGTATAAATAAGCCTTTACTGAATAAAATTATGCACATGTGCAGTAAGCTGAATGTCTGCAAGGAACTAATGGTTTAAAAAGAAATCCTGAGTTTAAAGAGAAAGTTTAGCATTGTAAGCCCACTGAACCTGTTCTTACCCTGGTTGGATTTGTCTGGTTTTGTCAACTATACACCTAGCTACTCTGAAACAGTGAAAACCTACTTGCAGATCCATGAAATCTCTCTGCCAGCTGTAGTGTGACTAACTGTCCTCTTTGAAGTAGGATTTTACCTGCGAGACGACTTCTATCTGCACTTCATCAGATTGATCTTAACTTTCTCCAGTATGTATAAGAGGGTCCAAATGTTCGAACTGATAAGGCACTGGACCTGCACTGTCAACAATCTGTTCACAGTGCGATTTAGGGGAATCTGGTGGGGAGTCGAGTCAAGTCAAGTCACCTTTATTTATATAGCGCTTTTAACAATGCAGATTGTGTCAAAGCAGCTTTACAGTGATAACTGGCAAATAATTTTGGCTGCACAGCAGCTCTTAAAGAAAATGGTTTCATTGTCCACCTTAAATAAATTCAGTACTGATTCATTCCATCAAGGTTCATAGTGTTAAAAAGACGGACTCTCTTTCACCTAAATTATTCAAGAGTGCTGGAGAGGTTTCCAATCTAATCAGGAGTAAAAAGATGGCATCAGAGAGGAGGAGACACACTTTCCAACAAAGAAAGAATAATTGGCCTGATCTGAACAAGAATCCTAAAACTGTCTCTAATTGGTCTAACTGTGGTAAAAGTGCTAGAAAAACTAATTGATGAATGTAAAAGATGAAAGCTGCTTGATCCAGACCTACAGGTATAAGTTAACGTTTACTGACTATTGAGTGGTAAGATCCTCAGAGGAGAAAAACTATCAAAGAATGGAAAGAGTGTGTCAGTGAAGGTGGTCGTGAATGTGTGTAGATGTGTGTTAGTTACAGGATCAGAGAATGACACCGTTCCTCTCTCATAATCCAGATCAACTCTCACACGATCAAGATACTGTTTAACATGAAAACCAGGTCGTTCATACAGTTCATACTGATCATACTGCACACTCCAGACATCAGTATAGAAAACTTGTCCCTTCCTCTGGTTTGATGCTGTAGTTACTCCAAGACTCCAAGATAAACTCTCTGTAACCTCCACATCCCAGCAGTGTGTTCCTGAGTTAAAACCATCTGAACCCAGAACACAGTAATAATCGTTAAATCTCTCTGGATTATCAGGAAGAGGATGTTTGTTCTCTCTCCATCTCACACTGGTCAGATCATCAGACAGGATGAGACGTGGATGAGCCGTGTTTGGATCCAGAATCACAGGAGCTGATGAGACACAATCAACAGCTGCTTTTATTCTGATGTTCATATAATGATCAAGAGTGAACCGACACAGATTATTATGAATTATGACACTCGTCCTGTTGATCAAACACATCAGAGATCTTTAAAACTGTCAATCTTCCCCTATGGGTCATTTCCATTGTGTGTGTATGAGCACAGATCTCCTCCAGACTCACTGTTTTGGACGATGTCCTGCATCTTCTTCCAGACTCTGAACTGCAGGTTGCCCAAGTAACGTGACACATGAATCAAAGCTCCAGAAGCCATCTGTGGATCCGGCTGTGAGATCTGAAGTCTGGAAGAACATTCAGGAGTCAGAACTGCAGTGGCTTTGGATCAGAACCAGAGACCAGATACACCAGCAGATCACTCACCTTTCCTTTGAGACTGGAAACTCCTGCAGAACAAACACACAATTTATCATCAAGAACTCAATCAATCAATCAATCAATCAATCAATGATGTGAAATCAGACCTTCAGAAAGCAGACGTCATTGTCTTTCATCATCTCCTCCATGTCTTTGATTGACATTTATGGGCAGCTGGTTGTGCTCGACACATTATTGGTTATTTAATTTTTATGTGAAAAAGACTAACAATAAGAACAAGATTTGAGGACTATAAACATGATAGAAATTAATTAAATGTAAAATATTTTCATCTAATTAACATAACTTTCAAAAGTCAAAAACAACTTGTCTTTACTTTATTTCTTTGCAGTGGGAAACATTATGATGAGGATACATACAAATGACACGTATTTACAAAGCAAAGCAGGGCGTATTCAATCAGTAGTTCGTTCAGTAGGTCCAACCCAATGAAATGCTCCTTCACAGTCAGCACTTGAAAACTATTGGCCTCGTGCTTTAGACAAAGTCAAGGCTGAGTTTTGGTTTGTGATCAAGCTTTGTTTGGGAGTCTGACTTGGAAGATTCGATGGACTGAACACTCTTGATGGCATGAATCTCTGCTATTGTCTGCTATCATGGTCTGATTCGTTTTTCAGAATGACTGGTATGCAGCATGGCAGTTTAGGTGAAAGGGATTGTCATATGCATACTCTACTATAACTTGTTTGTCTGTCTCTGACTCAGGGGTGTCTACTGTAATTATCCTATGAATAGACCGATACTGTATAAGAAAGTCATATACTTCTTCATCAGTAATTAGTATCTACTATTTATATAAATACATCCAATGCATTGAACATTTCTACCCAACATGTCTGTGTTTCAGTCAATAATGGAATGTGATTATGTCAGACAAATCAGCTGTTCTAATCAAAGTTGTAAATATGTCAAAAGTATCAATCCTCACCTTGATGTGTTGAACTGTTTTCTCAAACTCTCCTTTAATGTTTTCATTGTGTTTCAGTTTCTCCTGTAAGGACTTCAGTGCTGTATTGAGCTCCTCCTGCAATTTAATGTTCAAATCTATGAGACACCAGAGATTTCTGTAATACGTTCATGTGTGTAATGCGTAGTATGAGCAAAATGGTGGCATTTATTAATTTATGATAAGCTTTAATCCTCAAAAATAAATGTCTTACCTTATACGGTGAAACCACTTCACCAATGGGTCTGAATGTGTGATTGACATGTTTCTGTGAATCTCTGCACACTAATCACACAGGCTGTTTGTCCTCCAGACAGAAGAGTTTGAGTTTCTCACTGTGTAAACTGCAGATCTCCTCAGATCCTGATGAACGCCTCTCATTTCTCTCCTTCAGGAACGACTCACACAAGTTTTTTAACGCAAGATTATTTGGAGGATCATCTCTTGAGGATCTTCTCCTGCAGACAGGACACTCCTGAGTTCCCTTGGTTCTCCAGAACTGTTGAAGACACTCTTTACAGAAACTGTGACCACATGATAAAACAACAGGATCCCTGAAAACATCACGACACATAGAACAAATATAATTATATTCAGCTGGTGAATCCATTTTCACTGTTCCAGATCCAGCAGTCCAAACTTTAATGTCACTTTCTGAATCAAGGTTTCAAAAATAAACAACGACAAGAATCACAAAGATCTGCTATCTGATCAGAAACAAACTTCTCATAAATCTTTCTTGAAATTGTTTCTCTTCATTCTTCTTTGATCGATGTCTTGAAATTAAAAAAGGCATCAGTATGACAGAAAGGAGTGAAGTGATGAGTCAGTCTCTTCCTGGTAAATGATGTAAGAGGGTGGACCAGTTTCTGATTATCTTTAGGTATGTTGTGCAGCAGGTCAGACAGTAACATCAGGATTTATTCAAGTTCATGCCAAATAAATGCATTCATAATGGACACATTAGAGAATACGTATACTTTTGGGCTGTACTCACAAATCTACTTACGGACAAAATGGAACTGGCGCTGTGTTCGATCCGTAAGTAGAATAGGGAAGGCGTAGGACATACAGCGCAAGCTTTTTGAAGAATACGAAAGTGCGGTTTTGGCGGAAGCATGTGCAAGGCGATCATTTGTCTATATAAAGCATATACATTTACTTTTTTTTTAGAAAATGACAGATCGTTTCACTAGATAAGACCCTTATTTCTCGTCTGGTATTGTTTAAAACCCTTTGAAGCTGCACTGAAACTGTAATTTTTACCTTCAACCGTTTGGAGGCCATTGAATTCCATTATATGATTCCAGTTTCTGATTATCTTTAGGTATGTTGTGCAGCAGGTCAGACAGTAATATCAGGATTTATTCAAGTTCATGCCAACTAAAAACATTCATAATGGACACAGAGAAAACGTATATTTTTTGGGGTGTACTCACTTGTGTGGCCAGCGGTTTGGACATTAATGGCTGTGTGTTGAGTTATTTTGAGGGAAAAGCAAATTTACACGGTTATACAAGCTGTACACTCACTACTTTACATTGTAGCAAAGTGTCATTTCTTCAGTGTTGTAAAGGTCAGCTTGTTATCATCAGGTGTCTTCAATAATCAAGCAATCATCACTTAATTAACCACTTAACACTGCTTCAGTGTTACTTTTAACACCCTGCTGATGGTTCCCATATGAACACAAAGTGGTATAATTTAACACCGGGAATTTACTGTGCAAGAACTCTTTAAGTATTTAAATAGACTATATTAAAATAATCTAACTCTAAGTTAAAACTCTAAAACTTAAGATTACATTTTTTTTTTTATCTCTGAATAATGGAATTTTTTTATTTCAAGAACATTCAGTTCTTGAAACTTTTCTAATTTAACACATCAATACTCCCAGTTTAATATTTGAAAATATGCTTTGTCATAATTCTAACAGAAATACCAAAAATAATCACAGTAAATTCACTAATCTCAATCCTTTTATGTTGTTTTCTTCCTGTTTTCTTCTTTTGCCACACACTGTGTACACATTTGCCAGTGTGTACATTGGCAATCAGAAAGGCGAGTTGGGAGAAATCACATGAGATGCAGTTTGAACTTTTACCCTGACCAGTCTGAGTCCAATAAACAATTAAAATAAGGCTTTGCACTTTGGTGTAGTTGGATATGGTGGTGAGTATACAAGGTGTATTTCACTGTAAACAACCATGCATATGTAAGTGAAATAGATGGTGGATGATACATGAATGTTCACTGACTCATTTTTTTTTTATTCCAGAGAGCTAAATTTATTATCATTTGGACACTAATTTGATGCCAGGAATAAGCATATGAATCTCAACAATGGTGACATGCTGCAATTCATGCTGGAAACCATGGATGAGTTTTATATTATGGTAGCTCCCAGAATGCATTTCAGTTTGAAACATGTCACCATTGTTGAGATTCATAGCTGATTCTTGATATCTGTGTCTAAAAATGGTAAGGTTTCAATGTTTTGTGTACAAATAAGTGCTGTCAATTGATTAAAAAACTAATTAATTGCATATTTTTCTTTAATAAATCATGATTATAAACAGAGTTTTTAATATTTTTATATTTCATGATATATAATATATTTTATAGTTAGTAATATTATATTATAGTAATAATTTTATATTTTATTTCAATATTTATTTTAATATTTTATTTTAATATATTTCACAGTTACTCTGCAAATTAATGTAGAAACAACTTAAAGACAGCATATTTTAAAAATGTTTAATGGCATCTTTTTATGAATGTCTATGAAATTGATTTTTTTAAACATTAATTATAGACATTCAACATTACAGTATAACTAAAACCTATCAATTTCAACATTTATTAGGCTTAAAAAATAACTTTTAATTTAAGTGAACTTAAAACAATCTTCACACCGTAAAAATAAATCTGTAAAATAATGGAAAAAGAACTGGCAGCTCATTACCTGGACATTATCCAGTAATTTTACAGACATTTCCATCAACCCTAAAACACAACTCAATGAAGTGCAAAATAATACTGTAAATAATAACCTCTAAATACAGGTAAAGCACCTGTAAAAAATAAATATGTTAAATTAATACAGTACATTGTGCCCTATTTTTTACAGATTTTTTTAGAGTGCACATAAACCCACTATATTAAATGTCCTATTTTCCGGTGACCTTCCTGTCTAACAGGTAGGAAATATACCGAAACTGAATAAAGTTATCAATCACTTTACAGTCTTCACTGCATACATTATAAATTAAAAATACTGTAGATTAGTCCTTATTAAAGTTACAATTTTCTCTGTTACCTTCTTTGATTAACATTAATGACAGACATCACAGCAACTGGTTTATTAGGCTACTGTGACTTTAAGATCTCTGGCTGCCGAACATGACGCAGATCTGATGCGCATCTCATCTTCACAACTCTTTAAGTTCATTTAAGATTGCTCTTATGAGGATACTCGACAAAACAGCATTTTGTCATAATTCTGTGTTATTGTTTGTTGAAGCATGTTTTGATATCATTATGTAGTAACCTGATTAAATCTCTTTCAGTGCTCAATAGTGGTGAGTTAATTTTACCTTGTTGATTATAACAACCTTGTGAGTCTAAATCTAAATTTTCAAAAGCTGTTCTACTCAAAAAGGTTAAAACTATGACTTAGACATACAAACATCAAGAATCAATGCACAACAATAATGGTGACTATCAAAAAGTATGCTGCAGTGCATTCTGGGTGCACCAATCAAAACTCATCTATAGCTCCCAGCATGCATTGTGGCATGAATAAATTATGAGCTGAATTACCTTCGGAAAGGCAAGTTTATTTAAAAAGCACATTTCATACACAATGGCTTGGTCCCCGACTTCGTGTTCACTCAAACCCACTACTCTCTGTAGTTTACAATGGATTACTAATATCCCACATTAGTCACCACAGAGTTTCAACTATCCCACTCAACATTCATTTTTGTCTCTTACCAGAGAAATTTGAAGATTTAAAATACATTAAAACAGTCAGAAATAAAAAGATTATGCATAAAGGATTGATAAAAAAATGCATTAAACAGTTAACCCGAGGACTGGTGTGATGTGTTCATGTTTCCTGGTTCTGCTTAGAATCCTTTGGGAAGGCCAGTGAGGAGCCCATTACAATAATCCACCCTGCTGGTGATGAAAGCATGAACAAATTTCTCTAAGTCTTGATTGGAGACGAAACATCTAATTATTAAAAATGTTTTTAGATGATAATATGCTGATTTAGTTATTCATTTTACATGACAACTGAAACTAAGGTCTGACTCAGGTAAATTATCTTTTTCCACATGGAATGTGAATGGGTTGGGGCACCCTATTAAAAGGAAGAAGGTGGTGGCTTTTCTTAAGCGTAATAAATTGGATGTAGTATTTCTCCAAAAGACACATCTTGCAATGCAGGAAGCTGAAAAACTTGGCAGGGCATTTGGCGGTTACATGTTTTGCAGTGAAGGGTCAAGCAATAGTAGGGGAGTTATAATATTAATAAAAAAAGCATTTACAATTTAGATGTATTAAACAAATGAAAGATAAGTCCGGAAGAGTTATTATGGTTTGGGCTGAAATACAGGGGCAGAATTTATTATTGACCAATATATATGTGCTTAATATTGATGAACAAACTTTTTTTTTTATATAGACTTAGAAGCGAAGTTGCGAGCTGCTGTAAATTATGAGATTGTGTTGGGTGGAGATTTTAATTTGTAAATGGATCCACTCTTAGACCATAACAGCCCAAAAGTGTATAACACACCTAAAGCAAAGTTGCCATTACTTAGGATGTGTCAATCTCTCTGCCTCATAAATATTTGGAGACTCCTGAATCCACATGGAAGGGACTACACCTTTTTTTCGAACGCACATAAAATTTTCTCTAGAATTGACTTTTTCCTTTTATCAAAATCACTTATCCCTTCTGTCATCGCATACACAATTGGAAATATCTTAATTTCGGACCATGCTTGGGTATGTTTAGAAGTGAAGCCTTATATAGAGAGGAAAAAATCATATAGATGGTGTCTTAATACATCTCTCTTACAAAACCCAGTATTTCAACAAATGTTAAAAAAGAAATGAATGGGTACATAGAAACAAACTGGTCATCAGTATCTTTGGTGGGAGTGGCTTGGGATGCTTTTGAGGCAGTTATTAGGGGAAGTATCATTCAATTTGCGGCACATTCCAAGAAACGTAAAGCACAAGAACTTTTGAAGTTGGAAAATAGCATTAAAAAGGGCTGAAACAAAGATAAAACGTCAGGTGACACCTAGTGGTCTTCGAGAATTAACTCGAAGAATTAACTTAAATATAGATTTAACACCACTCTGTCTCAAAAGATTGAATTTTTGCTATTCAGGACAAGACAGACATATTTTGAGTCAGGAGATAAAGCAGGAAACCTTCTAGCTAATTATATCAAGCACACGGAGTGTTCTTCCATTATTGCATCTGTTAATTCTTCTAGGGGAGATATATTTACTACTGCTACAGATATAAATAATACATTTAAAGAATTTTATATAGATCTTTACAAGTCAGCATCATCATCAACTGATGAGGATATTAGCAGATTCCTGGAACCGTTAGATCTCCCTAAACTATCAGAAGATAAGGATTCAGGTGATTGTAAAAATCTTGTCAAAAATCCTGACTAATCATTTAAATAAAGTTATATCATCACTTATACATGTGGATCAAGTAGGGTTCATTAGCGGCCATAGCTCTGCTGATAATATTCGTCGGTTTATTGACATCATGTGGTCAGTAAAGGAGGAACAGATCCTAACTGCAGCTATCTAATTAGATGCTGAAAAGGCTTTTGACATGATGGAGTGGAGGTACCTTTTTAAAATTCTAGAAGTCTATGGGTTTGGAAACACGTTTATAAGATGGAATAAGTTATTGTATAAACAACAGGTAGCAGTGGTACAAACCAATGGATTAATTTCTGAGTATTTTGTACTAGGTAGAGGAACTCGGCAAGGCTCTCCACTCTCCCCGTTGCTGTTTTGTCTTGCTTTGGAACCTTTAGCTGCCGCAATTAGAAAAAAACAAGGATTTTCCTGGCATTGTAGCAGGGGGACAAATACACAAGCTTATGCTTTATGCAGATGACATTTTATTGTTCGTCTCCTTAGAATAATTGACATTTTTTTTCTAAATTTTCACATTATAGGGAGAATTGGTCTAAATCAGAAGCCCTTGCACTGGCTGCAGTTTGCCCTGCCTCAGCTTTTCATCCTGGCATGTTCCAATGGCCTAAGTCAGGTATTAGATATGTAGGAATTCTACTTTGCCCAAATTTAAATGACTTAAAGAGATAGTTGACCCAAAAATGAAAATTTGATGTTTATCTGCTTACCCCCAGGGCATCCAAGATGTAGGTGACTTTATTTCTTCAGTAGAACACAAATGATGATTTTTAACTCCAACTGTCACGCTCTGACAACGGAAGTGATTTCTCGCGCTTATACTTCAATGAGTGCGAGACATCACTTCTGCTGTCAGAGTGTGATCAGACCTCACTAAGCGAATGCCCAACGCAGTTGGACATAGTGGTGTTTTAGAGGTAAAAAATAATACTGTTCGGTTTCTCGCACAAACCGATTGTTTCGTGTCTTAGGACATCAATGTGTCGTCACGAGATGCAGGGTTTAATTTGGATTTGTCATGTTTATTTGACTCTTGTTGATAGAGTTCCCATTCACTTGCATTATTTGACTGACAGACGGCAAAGGGTTGGAGTTAAAAATCATCATTTGTGTTCTACTGAAGAAACAAAGTCACCTAGTCAAATTTTCATTTTTGGGTGAACTATCCTTTTAACGAGAGCTAATTTCAACCCCTTAAAGGGATAGTTCACCCAAAAATTAAAATTCTGTCAGTAATTACTCACCCTCATGTTGATACAACCATGTAAGTCTTTCTTTCATCTTCGGATCACAAATTAATATTTTTGTGATTAAATATGAGCGGTGGAATACTCCTCCATTGGCTTTAAGGGGGCCCAAACTTGTCCGTCCAGAAAGTCAGTGAAGAAAATGTTTAAATAGTCCATGCCACTACAGTGGCTCAACCGTACGTTTCTCAAGCGACGATAATACTTTTCGTGCGAAAAAAACAAACAAAAGAACGACTTTATTCAACTATTCATTTTCTCTCTTGTAGGCCTCTGACGTTAGTTCACGAGAGCTCCATGACGCATGCGCAAGAACTAAACTGACGACGGTCTTCTTCTACTACTACTTGTTACTGGCTGCTCACTCCTTAGGAGTATTACCACCACCTAGTGTTCAAGATAATGTGCTGGCATAGCCGGAAGCGCTAAACTTTGTTTACAAGCAGGTGAACGCGCGCGATGTATGTAAAAACCATTATTTGTAAATATGTCGGCAGATTTTGACGTAGATGAAGACTTGAATTTTTTTAACCAACCTTACTTATTCGAACCTGAATACACAGACATTGAAATTCTTTGGCTTTAATTCACTGTATCATGTATTATGTTTTTTTTTTTTATTTAATATATAGCCATATACAAATAAAGACGAAACTAAATGAGTGTATCATGACTTTAACAATTACCACATACTGCTTCCACTTACCTTGTTGGTCTGTATAAACAAGTTGGGCACAGCTGTTGATTTCAGTAATCTTTTTTGTTGAACTGATTTGAAGTCGTCTGGAGAGAAATGTTCACTGCACAACTTCATGTGCTTGACGAAATTAATCGGTAAATTAACATCCCGTTGAACAGCCAGCAGCCATAGATTCAGTCGCTCACGATCATTTGATGGGAAACGGTGAGAGGTAAGCCATTCATTTTGTGGCAATGTTAAGGCACCTTTACGTTTACTCGTTAGTTTTTCACGATTCGGACATCCAGGAAATGCACACTTTCTAACCATTGTAAACAATTACTTAGAGCGAGACCAAAAGCACGATCAATGTCGAATTCAATAGCTTACATACAGCGCGCGCGTTCACCTGCTTGTAAACAAAGTTTAGCGCTTCCGGCTATGCCAGCACTTCATCTTGAACACTAGGTGGCGGTAATACTCCTAAGGAGTGAGCAGCCAGTAACAAGTAGTAGTAGAAGAAGACCGTCGTCAGTTTAGTTCTCGCGCATGCGTCATGGAGCTCTCGTGAACTAACGTCAGAGGCCTACAAGAGAGAAAATGAATAGTTGAATAAAGTCGTTCTTTTGTTTGTTTTTTTCGCACGAAAAGTATTATCGTTGCTTGAGAAACGTACGGTTGAGCCACTGTAGTGGCATGGACTATTTAAACATTTTCTTCACTGACTTTCTGGACGGACAAGTTTGGGCCCCCTTAAAGCCAATGGAGGAGTATTCCACCGCTCATATTTAATCACAAAAATATTAATTTGTGATCCGAAGATGAAAGAAAGACTTACATGGTTGTATCAACATGAGGGTGAGTAATTACTGACAGAATTTTCATTTTTGGGTGAACTATCCCTTTAATGAAGAAGATTTCCTGCGATATGAATAGATGGGCTCCACTCCATATGTCAATGGCTGGAAAACTAATTAAAATGAATTGTAAGCAAAAATTGAATTATTTATTACTGTCTCTCCCAATACAAATACCGCTTTACTACTTTAAACAGTTTGACAGAATATGTAAGGTTTTTATTTGGAATAGTAAGCGTCCTCGAATGCATTCTAATAAGTTACAGAGACCTGTTGAGAAAGGTGGTTTAGTCCTGCCTAATGTTTTATTTTATTATTAAGCTTTCACTCTCAGACACCTGGCTCATTGGTCACTTCCACCTGAGTGAGCTCCCCCTTGGTATATGATTGAACAATCAGTCTTGCCTTTGATCTCATTATTGCAGAGTCTGTCCATTAAACTGAATAGTGAGGTGAAAAAAACATCTGATTATTTCACATTTGCATAGAATTTGGTTAAAGATTTCTCGTCTGCTATGACCCTTACCTGAATGCTTGTTCAAGTATATGGTTGAACCCTAAACTGTGTATTAATAAAGCCCCTTTTCTATGGAGGGAATGGATTAAGAAAGGTGTTATTATATTAAGTGACCTTTATGAAAATGGTAGTCTGAAGTCATTTGAACATTTATTTCAGCAGTATGTTATATTTAGATCTAAGTTTTTTCAGTATTTACAGTTATGACATTTACTTTGTACTACTTTTGGTTCTAGTACACAGCCTCTTAAGACAGCAGACATTAATTGTATGGTAATTTTGGCATATGTGAAGGGTCATGAAGCAAACTATCTACTCCTGGTTGATTCAAAATCACAGTGATGGAGAGTTATTAGCTCTTAAGAAAATATGGGAAAGAGATTTGAATTTAACATTTTATGACGAGGAGTGGCATAGAGTTTTAAAAAAATGTCAAAACGGCATCTAGGGATGCAATAATACGCCTTATACAGTTTAAGATAGTGCACCGTTTTTACTGGACCCCTTTCAGACTGTTCAGGCTTGGGTTAAAAGATACACCATATTGCTGGAGATGTAAGACTGAGGATGGAGACTTAACTCATGCCCTCTGATTTTGTAAATTCAGGATTTCTGGAAAAGGGTTCATGAACACATTTGCACTGTTTATACTCAGGTTTCACTATGTCCTCAATTGTTTATATTAGGTGGGTGGACAGACAGTGACAAGAGACAAACACATAAGATAATGGGTACCAACCAGTTTAATGATTGGCAGACAAATAATTCTTAGGAGCTTGAAGTCAGAGGAGACCCTTCCTTTCAGGAATGGATAGTAGAAGTAGGTAGAGTGGCTGCATTTAAAAATATGTCTTATAGACAGATGGACAAACTAAATTTATTTTATAAGAAATTGTCCAGATATTTATCTTATCTGGAAAAGG
Source organism: Megalobrama amblycephala (assembly GCF_018812025.1). Lineage (NCBI taxonomy): Eukaryota > Metazoa > Chordata > Actinopteri > Cypriniformes > Xenocyprididae > Megalobrama > Megalobrama amblycephala. The sequence goes on along the minus strand of NC_063044.1, from coordinate 51,249,892 downwards.
GGCAGTAATAATTTTGTGAGATGTTCACATGTTCATGTTTATTTGTTTATTTATTTATTCTCCTTTTCTCACCAATATATGCTGGAAGTTATACTTATTGTATTGAATTGTATAGCCAAGTTGTGACCTTAAGCTGTAGTTGGGTTTTTCTTGTGTGGGTGGGTGTTGATATTGATATTGGGGTGAACATGTTGATTTTGTACAGAAGCATTATGTTGTACTCTGAAAAGTGCCTGAAAATCAATAAAAATGTTAATCACAAAAACAAAACAATCAAGAGTCAAGAGCCTAACTTCAACACAACACTGATCAGCATAATGGTGACTTCACATCTTTGTTCATCTTTTCTTCAGTGTGTCATCACTATTGTTCAATCGTTACTTCATTATCCAATAAACTCCAGCACTGCTTAAGTGTTACATTTAACTCTGTAGTGTGGACACATATGAACACTGAGCGGTTAATGAAACACAGGGGATTTTGCTGTGTATCATCCAACCTTAACACATTTTTAAGCCAAAAGTTAGTGATCCTTAATATTTAAAGGACATTCGAAGAATGTTGTTCAAAGAATGTTTTCTGTCAACATTATGAGAACATTTAAAAAACCCTACAAACAATGTATAAACAATGTTTTAGTGCTAACCTTTTGAGAGCATTGAACAAATGTTCTATTAACATTACTGAAAGAACCTTGACAGAATGTTAGCCAAAGTTATGAGAACATTCCCCGTTAGCCGGGATGAGATGAGAACACATTTTTATAATTCTTTGGGTCAAGAAAGAGTCTGATGTATTTCCTTCTCCTTTGCTGCAAAATGTTTGCTCTCTCTGGATGTGCTTAAATCCACGGTAAGGATGCATTCCTGTTAAATATCACACACGTTCACTTCAATAAGCCAACAGAAAGCAGATTAATGCTTTTTAAAATGTAAAAATGTATTCTTCATATAAATCCTAGGTCTTTAATCCTGCTCCAGGAGGCCCGCTGTCCATCAGAGCTATTATTGGTCTAATCAAGGTCCCAATGCTTAAATCTGTGTGTACCAGACTGTGATCTTTACCCTGAAAGTCATGTGTTTTTTTTGGAAAGAGAGTTCAGAGGTCTGATACGTACATATTCTTTCTGATTGGCTGATATGCATCTTGTGTAACACAAGTACACTTATTTAAGCACTCAATGTAGCGGCAAAATAATACAGCAAAAGAATTGAATAAAACAAGACACATCTGTTATATGGTATCCAGCAGAAAAACTCAGTTTGCTGTTTGGAACATTGATTTCCACAGGTTTGATTTTTTTATATTTTACATTTATTTTAGCAATTTAGGTACATTTTAGCAATGTTAAGTCTACTGGAACATAAGCAGAACAGAGATTAGAGGGGTTGGGGGCACCGTCAGGCACTGTGCTTAAGACTTCATCTTAAGATTGTACATTTTACATCCTAATTTATACATTTCATGCCAGATACATTATATTTTCTTTTAGGCTTAATTTATGACTCTAGATAATCTGTATTTTTTTTAGAGATAGACATAGAGATCACGGTTCTCCCATGACTAACAAACTAAATAATAGGCCTGACAAAATAATATATTTAATGTTATAAATGAGTAGATTTATAAATGTCTAAATGTTATAAATGAGTCTATTAAAATTATGTATTAACTTAAATGAATTCATGATGCAAAAAAAAAAAAAAGTTTAATGAAATTAATGAATGAAGACTTGTTTCGATTGGTTTTTGAAAGAATTTCATATATAGCATTTCACCTACAGGCTATTACAAGTTGTCGGTTCTGTGATCCATGACAATTAGAATAATAAGACACTATATAGAGCTGTTACCAATCAATTGAAATCACTAACAACAAAATTCATCTTTAAACTGCAGAGGTGGAACAAAAGTTGCATCTCAATTGGTACAATTACAAATGCACAAATAATGTTAAGATTAATGTTTTAAAAATAAAAAAATTCTAATTGAACATTTGTAAAAAAAATCAATATCACATTTGCAATTGTGCTCATAGTTATGAAAACAGCCCTCTTTCTTGTGATATTGCTTAATTATAACATATGTTATAATATTAAAGTCCCTGTAAAGTCAATTCTGAGAATTGTTTCTAAACACGTTATAAATGTTACAAATGTATTGCTGAAACACATTACAAAGACTGTGAATTGTGTAGTGCTGAATTGGATTCATTTTGTCTCTAAAGTGATCGTTCTACACCGGATAGTTTTACAAACTTTCATCAGAAAACTGGGATTCACTGATAATCCGCTGTTTTTGGTGAATGGGGCTGAACAGACTATCTCCCGCCCCGGCCTTCATCCTCCCGTCCCACTGACAACCGATGATATGGGGCCGGTGTTCTGAAATATTTGGTGTCTGATATTTTTTCGGTGACACTGGGTAGAGCTTACATGAACATTCATGAGTTTCCTGTTTTGTGTTAAAGCACCTCTGAAAATTTTAGTGGACTGTCCTTGGATCACAGAATTGTTTTCGGTAATGTGATTGTGTTTCCGCGTTAAGATTCTTTTTTATTTTATTAACTGTTTATGAATGCTCAATAGTTTGTAGGTTGTGTCATGAGATATAATTTAGTAGTGATTACAGCCACTGGTGGTGTATCGTTAACAGCCATCGAGTTTGTTTGTTTTAACTGTTTTGATTTGATTTTCTTTTAGTTCGTTTGATAAGATAACTTGTATAAATCTATCTGTGGTGACATAATGAAAGTTTCAGTTGTTATTGTGTCATTCCCTATTGCTTTCTCAGTTGATAGCCTGCATAACTTTAACCAGACATTATTATTTTTAAAACACATTGAGAGTTAGGTTTATGTTCCATTTATGTTTTTGACATGCATTAATTAATGCATTTAAACATTCTTTATCTTTTTTTCTGCAAAACACACAATGCTCTGTATGAAAAGAAACATAGATATAGATATAGAATATATAGATATTAGCTTCCCTGCAGCACTTTCACAAGGTTTTATTTTAATACGCTTTCCACAACAATTAAAATGTTAAAATTGAATTACAAGTGGTTAAATTTATCAGCTACAAAACTAAAAGTTACTAATGCAGGTTTTATTTACAAATATTTATATGAAGAAGATAATTGGCAAAAGTATGAGGAATATTATTGTTATGTGGATAATCAGACATATATACATACTACTGTGATTGTTCTGTCATTTCTTAATTGCTTGCTCAGTTGGTAAATAATTTTTATTAATCCTAAAGTGAAGTGTTATTTTTTCATATTACTAGGGAACTGTAACGAAGTTCGTAAATATGGGAAGAAGGAGACGGGAACCGGCGAACATTCAACGTAACTTTAATGTAAAATAAACAAAGAACAAAACGAAAGTAATGCCGGCAGACCCTCGTGGACGTCTGCCGGCCACACAAACATAATAAAACATAACGTAAAGTCCAGGCCTGGTCCTCTCTCGTCCTTCACTGATGTCGCTCCTCCTTTTATGCCTCCGGAGCTCCTCCGTGAGAGACTCGAGGCCGGCACGCCTCGCAGGTGACGCTCATTATTACTCGCGTCACCGGCCTCGCGCCGTTCCCTCACGGCTCTCGCCCGCCCTGCTCGTCACATACCCCCAACGCCCCTCGCAGGCCGGGGGGGTACTCCCGCGACTGCGCTTACTCCCCCCCGGGGCCTGTTTCGGCGGCCGCAGCACCTGGGGGTAAGGACAGACGAGACGAGAGAAAGGAGACGGAAGCAAGGGAGCGACAGGACGATAGAGGGGAGAGAGGAAAAAGAAAGGAAAAAAAAAAATTCTTGGTCCGGTTCCCAGACACACTGCCGCCCTGTCCTCAGCCAGCCGGGAGGCTCTTCCTCGCGGTGCCATGCGGTGGCACTGGACGCTCGGTGGACGGCCCGATCCTCGACCGCCTCCTGGCGGCCGGCGATGGCTCCTCCGACTGAGGGCAGCCGGCAGCGAGTCCCCCGTCCCCTGCTCCTCCCCTTCATGGCGGACGGCAGCAGGCTCCGGCCCACGGCAGACGGCGGCGACTCCTCCGCTCCCTCCAGGTCCAGGACGGCAGCCACCCCACCTCGTCCCAGGAGCACGGCATCCGGGTCTCCGTCCCACCTTTCACAAGGTTCCAGCACCACCGCCTCGGGCAGCCTCTCGCAGTCTACACACACTCCCGCGCTGCCCGAACTCCGCAGCACCGCGATCCCCCTCAGCAGCGAGGGCTCTTCGACAGCATGTCCCTCCTTCCTCCCGGGTTTCGGCACCAATGTAACGAAGTTCGTAAATGTGGGAAGAAGGAGGCGGGAACCGGCGAACATTCAACGTAACTTTAATGTAAAATAAACAAAGAACAAAACGAAAGTAATGCCGGCAGACCCTCGCGGACGTCTGCCGGCCACACAAACATAATAAAACATAACGTAAAGTCCAGGCCTGGTCCTCTCTCGTCCTTCACTGATGTCGCTCCTCCTTTTATGCCTCCGGAGCTCCTCCGTGAGAGACTCGAGGCCGGCACGCCTCGCAGGTGACGCTCATTATTACTCGCGTCACCGGCCTCGCGCCGTTCCCTCACGGCTCTCGCCCGCCCTGCTCGTCACAGGAACATTCTCAATCTTTTTCCCACAAAATGATGCATTTCATTGACAAAACATTTTAATGTGGAAAAAACATGAAGCACTGTGAATCAGGATTCAGTTTCACACAGTGATGATATGAAACTATATGGAAATGATCAAACCTGATATTCACAATGAAATGGATTAGTTCTATTCTACAAGCTTTCCAAATTTTAATTGTTAATTTAGCAGCTAAAATAACACACCATGTAGTAATTTGCATATCTGTGATGTCAACGATGAAAGAAAATAATGAGAGCAACTGATTCTGCGTTGGAATTTTATTCACAAATGAGGAGCAGTCACGACATATGACATATTTAATTAGCAAAAACACTTGTATTTAAACACACATTGACACAATTTACACAGGGTCTTGGGATCCCAGACAAATGAAAGTTTGGTCTGCTCATGTGATCCCAGTGATACCAGCCTTTGCTACTGACACATTCAATCTGAAATATATAATAAAATGACATTACTACAAACCTGTATTATTAATATTTTTAATACACTGTCATGTTTAAAACAAAGTGAAAAATAAAAGTGTCTGCTTTGTCTGGTGTACAGGGATATTTATTGGCAAAAGTCATATTTGGGAATTAAAGAATATTGGTTATATATATTATATTAGTTATCAATGCAATTCATTGTGGCCTATTTGGATAATAATTAAACTGTATATAAAGTACATTAACATGCTTTCTTGCATGTGTGCAATTTTTGAAACATATTACATAACACAGTAAAATCCCCAGAGTTAAATCAACTCTGCTCAGAGAACATATGGTCCCTCTCTAAATAGTGTTAAAGTAACACTGAGATAATTAATCAATTAATAAGGCTGTGACTGAAGTCAGTTGTAGTTCTTGTGTTTCTCTTTTCTTCAGTGATTCTGCTTGTTAACAGCAGGTGTTCATCACTAATGCACAATCATCACTTAATTGATTGCTTAATTAACTCATTAACTTTAACTCTGCTTCAGTGTTATTATAACACTATTTAGAGACAGACCATATGTACTCTGAGCAGAGTTGATTTAACTCTGGAGATTTTGCTGTGTAGAAATTCAAGTCTACCCAGATTAGAAGTGCTTCTGCAAACTAGGAAAGTTCACTACTGCCTTCACCACAGGAGTTTACAATTAATATTATTATGCTACCATACATTTTGGAAAACTTTCAAAACTATATGCTTTAAAGACCCAAGGTAATACAGAAATAACAAAAATATGCTACTTAAAACGCTATTGGCTCGTTTAGCGAATCCTAACGACACCTCTGGCGAATCATTGGCTGTGTTCATATCAAACATAGCTAACACATGACACGACATAATACAATATAGCTTATATATAAAATATTGTACATCAATAACAGTTAGATGTAATGATGTAGATAATATAAGCTTGACTTTGTTTAACACTGAAATTCAGAGATTCATACACTGACTCTTCATGTCTGTGTCAAATATTTTTATTTATTTATTTATTTATTTATTTATTTTTTTAAATCAGAGCAACTTTTAAAAGTCTCACTGACTAAACGGTAAAAGACAGTTTTATTCTGTTGAAACAGCAATGTATCAATAATGTAAATCTAACTTAGAGATTAGGCTTTAAATGAGTTCAGTGATTCAGGTCAAATGATGATTGTATTAAAACATAACCAACAACACCTGATCACACAACTAAAGCAAACACTAATCTCAATAAAGGTGACTTAAAAATTGTGACTTTCTCCTTTAATGATTCTTCTTGTTAAAATCAGATGTCTTCAATAATATTCAACCATCACTCAATTATTCACTTAGCCTGTGTCTCAATGTGCATGCTATCCATCCTAAATAGTATGTGACATTAGTATTATTCAATACTATATAGGGTGGATAGGGTGGATTGTATGCAGGGTTAGTTCTTATTAACTTGAACATCACTTCAGTGTTAATTTTAACACTCTTAAGTGTGGACTCCCATTTGCTTTCCCCTGTTTAAAAGCCAATATAAACTGAACCCAAATGGTAACACAAAATAGGTATCATATGCGAACTGAACTGAGCTGGATGATGACATTCTCCAGTGCTAATATAGATCAATTAACTAAATTAATCACTATTGTTTTTTTACAGCAGAATTAATCAATACTGAATTTACTTAAGATGGATAATGACACCATTTTCTTTAAGAGCTGCTGTGCAGCCAAAATTATATACCAGTTATCAATGTAAAGCTGCTTTGACACAATCTGCATTGTAAAAAGTGCTTTATAAATAAAGGTGACTTGACTTGTTTCATTTTTAAGCTTAGAAACTCAGCTTTTTATTGTGTTTAACCATATTAATAAACTCCTAACAAGTGCTGAGAAGTACCTCTAATCTGGAGTTTACTGCCCATGGGCTCCATCTAGCTGCGAAAAAAAAAATGCATATTCATATTTTTCAAAACTACTGACTTAATAAACATAAAATAGATGTCATTTAAAAGCTTAGAGCCTGAACGTTACAATGCATGTAGCCAGTTCGATTAACTCCTAAGTAGTGCTGAGTTATTTGTTGATAAATAGAAAAAAAATGTTATCAACTAAAAACAAATATGTAGATTTCACATGGCAGAACTTCATGAAACATGCACAGATCATAGAAAATCATTATTTACAGCAGATTCTCATGATTTAAATAAGCCCATAATCCATTGCACTGATCATAAGATATTGGAACAATTTTAACAACCTTGGTTCTAAATGCTGTAACCATTGATTACTTTATGCCATCACCACAAAATCTGATCCAGATGCAGCTTACATGTAGGAGAACTTCACCAAAAAAGGTGATTTTTCTCTGATCTTATTTTCTTCCTGAGTGATTGCATGTCAAATAAAAAAGAAAAAAAAAAAAAAAAAATATATATATATATATATATATATATATATATATATATATATATATATATATATTGTCTTTTATCAGCAGTTTCTCAGCATGAAAATGTCTAAATGTAATGTTTTTTGTATTTTCATAATCTTTTTTAAACAATTCTATCAGATTATACCAACCTTTTGTCTTTCCTTGCTATAGTTTTGGAGTTATGAATCTTTACTTTTGTGTATGTTGCTCAGAGAAAAAAAAAAAAAAAATGCCTTCCAGTCTTAAAGGGTTAATACGGAAGAGGATTAGGGCCAAGCAATAATAAAAAAATAAAACCATCTTGAGATTAAAGTTGTTAAATTTTGAGAAAAAACTCGTTAAATTTCGAGAAAAAAGTCGAGATAAAATGTTAAGAATAAACTCATTAAATTACGAGAAAAAACTCGTTAAATTTCAAGAAAAAAGTGCTTTAGTCTCAGCTAAATGAGTGGGTGAGTTCATCAAGCATGTCTGAATTTAAGTTTGGATGACAGTATGGTAACACTGCTGTCTAACCTGGCTTTCGTTCCCAAAGTCAGTGATTTCATGTGCTTTCGGAGGAGTAGTTTGTGTCCTGTATGAGCTTTATGCTATTGTGTAAACAGGACATATCATTCAGTTATTCGTTTCATGGACCACTCAATGCAAGGGTAAGCCAGTCCGATCCGGCTGTGAGATCTGGACTCTGGAATAACATTCAGGAGTCAGAACTGCAGTGTTGTGATGAAGTTTCTCTTGTACGGACTCCAGCACTGTATTGAGCTCCTCCTAGAACATAATTATATTTACTCAGGTTGCCTTTGTTTCTATATTCGGTTGTTAAGTCTGACGTCACGCGGTAACAACAAACAGTGCTAATACGATGCTGCCAAAAATATTATAATCATAACCTTTATCTCCACACCAAAATCCCAGATGGCCAGACAGTGATTCATCTTTTATAAATCGCTAAAATATTAATATCTGTAATGCTGTGACCATGGAGACTGTTGTGTAGACTGTAAGTATTTTAAATGTTTAACTTTAAAATGTTAAATGTTTATTATGAATAAATAGCGCTCATAAACGGCCGTTGAGATGGCATTCTCAAGTGAAACGAGTCGAGGAAATGGCGTTCCTTACGTCATGACTTAACAGTCGGATATACAGTATATATATATATATATATATATATATATATATATATATATATATATATATATATATATATATATATATATATATATATATATATATATATATATATATATATATACAAGGGTGTAGATTTGGTTTCAACATTGGGGGGGTTGAAGGTTGGTATGCTGTCTGCTATTTTTTTTTTAATTAAAAAAATAATCTGTTTTGTGTGTAATGTTTTTTGGATAATTTATTTCTTATCTATCTATCTATCTATCTATCTATCTATCTATCTATCTATCTATCTATCTATCTATCTATCTATCTATCTATCTATCTATCTATCTATCTATCTATCTATCTATCATAACTTTATGAAATTTATGTATAATCATTCATCAAATTCTAACATAACTGTGATTCTAAAAAGAAAGATGTTAAATATTGAAACCACCAGTAGGCGGCAACTTTTTTATTGAGTCAGTCACTTAAATCGTTCATTCAGCCAATTCGTTCAAAAGTCAGATTTATTTAGGAAGAAAACAAACACCGATGTGAATACTTTTTTCATTGATAAATACAGACACTATTAAAACATGAACTAACAAAACAGACGGCTGTTTTGGTAACTGGTTGTAGAGTCATATATATAATTAAAAAAAAAAAATACTGTATGCAAGTGTCAATGTCAGTATGAGTTCGAATTTAGGAGCCTGATGGCCTGGGGGAAGAAGCTCCTCCTAAGTCTCTCAGTTTTTGCCATCAGGCTACAGAAGCGCTTACCAGATGGCAGCAAAATGAAAAAAAAGTTACCAGGGAGATTTGTGACCAGTCACGGAAAGTAGGGACACAAGTCGGTTCTGGGGCATTTTGAGTTATTCACATATTCTGAAAGTGTAGTCTCCAAGCTTTCCAACGATGTGTAACACGTGGAAATCTGATAATATTTGGAGAAGTTGTGGCCATTTGAAGGTAGGAACTCAAGAAAGCTCTATAGGGAGAAAAACGCCACTAAAGTTGCAGTTCTCGCCTGTTCTCACCTGCTGGGAGTGACAATAGGGCTCATTTACATCTCATTTAGATAAGCTATACCCCCTGTAAAGCTGCATGGACCTCATACAATTAATAATAAAGGATAATGTGCATTGTAAATGTCAGTAAATTATCTTTTTTGACTTTTATAAAAATGATTTAGAGGCTGAAATATGTGAGTTTTATCTTTTTTATAAAACTTTTTTTGTCAAAACTCTATTTGAATTTGTGCATTGTAGATAACATGTTGCAAGACACTCCTTTAAAATCTGCCCATCATTTTTAATGTTATTATTTTAATGTTTATGTAAAGAAAAAGTACATATTGATGCTAATTTTATTTGTTATTTGCTGGTTTTCCACATAAAACTTGGTGAATTGATTTCATTGTGTAGCATTAGGACTTTTTGAACAGGATTCTGTGATAACCGTGATCATTTTGGTCACTATAATCATGAAATGAAATTTTCTCACCTGAGAAGACAAAAGAATCACATAATAATGACCTGAAATGACTTGCATAATAATGAGGGACACAATATTTACATAATAATTGTCCACAAATGCCTGCTAAAGAAGAATAGGCAATCCAGGAACTAACCGAACTAACAGAGGCCAGAGATCGCTAACTATGGCTATTCAAAACACTTTTCAAGACAATAAATACACGATTGAGACGATGTCTGCATGTATTGACTGAATTTGCGTCTGAATAGCGCTCGCTCCGTGGGCGTCAGGGGCATGTCTAGAGCATTTTCAGTGGCGGGGCCATGCTGGGGCACTGCCTCCAAATGGGGTGGCCGCCAGTGACCAAAAAAAAAACTAAATTCTACAGTATATTACATAAATCCTATTGATTTTATTATTTTTTTTTTAACTTAAATAAAGTTACTTGCAAGCAAATGTAGTAATAAAGCACATTTTTGATTAATTTAGTTTTTTGTCATCCCTGTATATATCCATTAAGTTAAATTTGAGAGCCAGTGTTTATTATTTTTAGTGTTTTAATAAAACTAACAAGTTTATAAAATAAAAGCAATTTTAATAATGAGCAATTTTAAAAACCCAGAAGCAGAAACAATGTCAACTATTTGCTTTTAATAAGTAGTTTGGCCATTACAATATACAGTAGTTTTATTCACCATCTCTTTCAAATAATGATAAATAAATAAAAAAAAAATTCCCCCCACTGTAATAAATCAAATGGTTTTGCCAAAACATCATAGTGTTTCATTCAAATTTTCTTTCAGATTAATTTACAAAAAAAGCTGAGTAACACAGAGTTAAAGTTTTAGCACTGTAACATTTCAAATGAAAACACCACAGTTTTAAAATAAAATATGGAACCATTACATTGTGCTCTGCTAACATATTAAAGAACAGTCTTTAGTTTAGAAACAATAAAAACAGTAGCAGAAAGAGAGGAAAACAGTCCAAAAAGAAAGAAGGCAGACCTCAACTAAACAGCTGGATTCTTCTGTTTCGGTGGTGACTGGCAAACCGTCTAACAAAATCATCTAAGTCAAGACATTTGGCTCTCCTCACCTCAATGCTTAAGACTCCAAGATTACTGAGTCTGTCATCAGTCATGGTAGTGCGTAAATGTGTTTTTATGAGCTTAAGTGCAGAGAAGCTGCGCTCACAAGTTGCGCTACTGACTGGTAAGGCCACAGCTATGCAGCTAAAGAGAATGGTCTTCTTATAGTGATGACTAGCCTACCAGGGGTCCTCAATCAATTTAAACAATGAGTAATAATTAAAATAATTATCAGTGCAGAAGGTGTAGTTTGTCAATTAAATCAACCTAGAATACATACAATTGATTCTGCAAATTAAGTTTGAATAAAAGTTAGTTACATAACCATAGTTATAGTCCAATAATATGAAGGCAATCGGTCATTTTTAAGGTTTTAGGAATCTAATTAAAATACACAAGCTCATCATTAACACCCATTTAGACAATACTTTCTAGAAATATGTCAGTAAAAAAAAAAAAAAAAAAAAAAAAAAAAACTGGAGCATACCATGTGGTCCTGGCAGAATGTGATCTGTTGAGATGTTGGCATGTAGTGCCTGAGGTCTGTCACCATTACCCCCTGACCTATGCTGACACAAAGTTTCTTTGTGGTCTTCAAATTCAGACAGGTCACTTACAGCTGAATTATCTGCAGATACAGTAAAATAATAATCAACAGAGTAGACATCAAACATCATTTAACATCACTTGCTGAACATGTGCAAACAAAAGAACTTTCAGGTCTCAACTACAACTATATATACCTTTGCATTCTGTTGGGGATGAAGGTGCTTGTTTATCCCCACCAAACTTTGATCCTGAGAAATTATGAAATGTCACAAGTAAATATTGCATCAATGAGAAAACAAAACAAGCTCAGTGAGTACTATAGCAGAATAAATACGCTCATGGTATTTTTAGGGCAAATTCATGTACATGCAATGATTACTAATGTTTTAGTTTGCTTCATACAAATGAAATGTAATATTTCTCAAATATCCCTACAATTCCCTCTACACTTCACATACTTGAAGTTGCAGGAAGCACAGAGGAAAATGAAGGCCACTGCTGTCTGCTGGTTTTTCTTGCTGCCTGACATTTTCTTCTTGGTGAGTAACATTTTCTTCAGTTGCTTCTGCCTCTACACTTGTTTTGTTTTTTTTTCTTTGAAAGAAACTCCCTATATCTTTACTTCTTTTCATGGCTTGGCACTGCTCTCTTCCCTGCCTTCAAAAGAAACACTTATGTTTCAAAAATTGTTCAAATTGTGAATGAAATGCACAGAATGCATCCATGTCATTTCACGTGTAAATGACTAACGTTAAGTTAGGCCTGACAATTTAACTATCTAACTGACTTACTCTCATGCATTAACAAGTAACGTGTCAACAGACAATTATTATTATTATTATTTTGGAACATTCTGTGCATATTGTCATTTGGTGCAATCTTGCTATGTGGTCACTGTCACAAAATAAACTGATACAAAATATGCAAATCACCATGACAGTGTTTACTGTTTGATAGCGCCCAGCGTATTTTACTTTTATTGTGTTTTATTAAACGTTGACTGAACATTCGATTGAAATCAACCACGACCAACGCGAGCAGAGCCTGACGGGGTAAAAACATTGATCTAAGAAAACCATACAAACATATTAAACCATCCATAAAGGTTACCTACCAGCTCTTTGTTTGGTGTCTTGACTTCCCACACTTGATAAAGTAAAAGTCCAAGTCCGCGACGGCCGTTGTTTCTCTGACGCTGCACTTCTTTGAATCGCGAACTTCAGTAGAGTCTATAAACTGATTGGCCGTAAAATGAACCAATCACAAGACATCTTATAGGGGGGGCACCTGGGGTGGCCAATCGAATTCCTGGGGGGGGGTTGGGGCGGGGCGGTGCCCCCCTGGCCACCACGTAGACCCGCCCCTGCACACGAATCTCCCGCGAGAACGTCATGTTTCTCATTTCAATGTGCTTTGTCGAACGCAAAGTCGACTCTCATACAGGCGCTGGTGACAGCTGGTCGGAAGCAAAAAGATGAATAGCCTAAACCATGAATTTCTGGGTGTGCTGTATTTTCTTATAATACAGAATAGCAACGGGATTGAAATCAGATTGTTTGCATTTTATTAATTACTTACCCTGTAACTACATGAAACAAGAGTGTAACAAGCTCCACTTCAATTTACGGCCCGTAATGTCATATTTACCCTGTAACTACATGAAATAAGAGGGTAACAAGCTGCACTTTAATTTACGGCCCGTAATGTCATAGTTACCCTGTAACTACATGAAATAAGAGGGTAACAAGCTCCACTTTAATTTATGGCCCGTAATGTCATATTTACCCTGTAACTACATGAAACAAAAGCATATTTCCCCATGTATTAAAAAAGATTGCAATAGTTCTTTCTACTTGCCTTGAAACAACTTAATCAGTGCACTTTCTCGCTAAATTGCTATAAATTGCTATTGTCTATCAAAACAGTATAGGTACCCCTTAGTTATAAAATATTTACAGTATAAATAATTTGTTATTTTCCTGGTTGTTACCTCTTTATTCCCAATACTTTACATATTGTTCCCCTATACTTACACATACTTACTGTATAGTTACACTATAATTATTGAAAGTTACGCTGTAAATTCGTTGTAATTACGCAGTACTTTCTGGGCTGTAATCTAAAGTGTTACCCATTTATTTATTTGGACATTTTCTACCATATGATGTCTGAAGCAGCCGCTCGTGACACTGTTCTCATGGTAACCAGATCAACGTTGTGAATGGAATACTACAAAACTTAAGTGAAAACACCAAATTATCATTCGGTGGGATAAAATAGCTTCTCTTCCCTGCAAACAATACCATGAAGAATGTGGATATTTAACCAAGTCAAAAACAAATAAGGTAAGCAGGTATCCATATTCATTTCAGTATCAGCAGACGCAAAATGCTATTAAAGGCAACAACTTTTAAAGTTTAAAAACGATATAAGTTATAAAAAATGGTATAAGTTATGTAAACGATATAAACACCTTCTGGGTTCTCTATTTTATCGATTTGAGCAACAGTAAATGAATTTTGAGTTTTTGATAGGATTCCTATATAGAAAATACACTCCCTGCCCTCCAGACTCATTCGCGCTGCTGCTGTGACGTCATGTGCAAACAACCTATTTTTATGAACATGGGGAAAAAGCAAGCCGATTATTAGCACATCAGATAAAATGTCAGTCAGTTTCTAGACTGATTCCACAGATTCGAAACACATCACAACAACTAACAATGGACCCCAAAGAAATTAATGACACCTTTAAAAAATATTAATTTAATTTGTACTCTTCTGAGTTTCCAGAAGATACTTCAAATATGTTAATGTTTCTTGCTGGTTTAAACATTCTGAAAATTAACTTGGAGCAAAAAGAAAATTTAGAACAACCTATTAAGCTACAAGAGGTTATAGACGCAATAAATGCAATGCAAAGTGGCAAAACCCCTGGTCCGGATGGATATTCTGTAGAATTCTATAAAACCTTTGTGCCCAAGATAGCTCCACTCTGTGGTGACCAGGGCGGGCGAGAGCCATGAGGGAACGGCACGAGGCCGGTGGCGCGAGAGTTAACGAGCTACACCTGGGAGGCGCACCGGCCTTGAGTCTCTCACTGTCGTCGCTCCTCCTTTTATGCTCCTGGAGCTCCTCCGTGAGAGACTCAAGGCCGGTGCGCCTCCCAGGTGTAGCTCGTTAACTCTCGTGCCACCGGCCTCGCGCCGTTCCCTCACGGCTCTCGCCGCCCTGGTCGCCACATACTCCTATTGAAAATGTTTGAAAACTCCTTAGAAAATGCAAAACTACCTTAAACCCTCACAGAGGCATTTATAACACTTATTTTAAAACCAGGAAAAGACCCATCCATGTGTAGTTCTTATAGACCAATCTCATTGTCTATGTTAAAGTGTCGATGTTAAAGTACTAGCCAAAATATTAGCCTTCAGAATTGATTCCCTCATGCCAGAAATTGTCTCCCCAGATAAGACAGGTTTTGTCAAAGGTCGTTACTCGTATACCAATTTACGGAAACTCCTAGTGGTCCTATACTCTTCTGCTTCCAGGGAAGCCCCAGAAGTTGTGATGCCCTGGATGCAGAAAAAGCATTTGATAGGGTCGAATGGGACTATTTATTTTTAATATTGAAGATGTTGGGTTTTGGCCCAAAATATGTAAATTGGATTCAGTTGCTTTATTCTACCCCTAAAGTCTCTGTTATAACAAACAAAATACGCTCACAATTTTTCCCTATACTAAGAGGCACAAGACAAGGATGTCCTTTAGGTCCCCTTCTTTTTGCGCTTTCTATAATGCTTAAATCTTTGCAATCCATAAAAGGCATTTGTAGAATGGGTATAGAACATAGAGTTTCTCTATATGCAGACGACCTGTTGTTATATATTTCAAACCCAGTTGAAAATGTCCCAAAAATAGTGCAAAATCTTTCTGTTTTTGGTAGTTTCTCAGGATATAAACAAAATTTTTCTAAAAGTGTATGCTTTCCCATTAACCCTTTAGCTCTACAAATTAAATCCTCATCCCTCCCATTTTATATCTCACAATCCGGCTTTAAATACTTAGGAGTACATATAACCCAAACTTTTTCAGGCCTATATAAAACTTTTTACCCCTTATAAATAAAAACTAATAAATTAAAACTGATCTACAAAGATGGGATACATTATACCTATCTTACATTATACCTATCTTTAGCAGGTAGAGTAAATTGTATTAAAATGAATGTCCTACCAAAACTTTTATACTTATTCCAGTCCCTCCCAATTTTTACTCCAAAAGCCTTTTTCCGTACATTAAATAAGCTCATAACATCATTTTTATGGAAAGGGAAGAACCCAAGAATTCATAAAGACCATTTGGAAAGACAGCGATTTCAAGGAGGTTTAGCTTTACCTAATTTTATGGTATATTACTGGGCAGCAAATCTTCAAAAAGTCAATTGTTGGTATAATTTCCCAGAGACAGATTGGTGTAAGGCAGAAGCATACTCTTGTACTTCTATATCACTTCCTGCCTTACTAACAATGAAACTACCCTTTTCTCCTGTTCAGTATACTTCAAACCCAGTCGTAAGTTCAACGCTTAAAATATGGTCTCAATTTAGACAAACATACAAACTTAAGAATTTCTCCATGTTAAGCCCTCTCAGTAACAACCCTCTATTCCCCGCTGGTTAAATGGACCGCACATATGTGCAATGGCAGAGTACTGGGTTAGCTAAATGTAGTGATTTTTACATAGATAACGTTTTCTCTAGTTTTAACGACCTTCGACAGAAATTTCAGTTGACACAGTCTGATCTGTTCCGATATTTTCAAGTCCGACATTTTATTCAATCTCAAAGCTCCACCTTTCCTGACTTACCCCGTACCTCACTGATGGATAAAATTTTACAGACTCTTGTAACCCCCCAAGGTCAAATTTCTGCTTTATATAATATGATTTTGCTTGCAAGAAATAATCCAATTGAAAAAAATTAAAGAAAAGTGAACCAAAGATATAGGCTCTGTAATAATTGATGAAATATGGGATGCTCTAAAAAGAGTAAATGGATCCACTTCCTGTGATCCGCCTTAGTTTAATACAATTCAAGGTCCTTCACTGCATATATTACGCTAAATCTAAACAGTCAAAATATATTCAAATGTTGAAGATAGATGTGATCGATGCAAAAGTGATAAAGCTGACATTATTCATATGTTTTGGTCCTGCCAAAAGCTGAAAAACTATTGGACACTTGTATTTAAAACATTAAACGAAGCCTTTAACTTGAAGACAACACCCTGTGTTGAAACTGCTATTTTCGGTGTACCAGAACATGGAATACATTTAACTAACAAGATGAAAAATGTTTTTACTTTTGCTTCATTATTAGCAAGAAGGAGAATATTGTTAGAATGGAAGTCAAAAAACCCACCGAAGATTTCAATGTGGATTTGTGATTTTATTTTATTTTTAAAACTGGAAAAAATAAAATATCTCAAAAAAGGATCCATTCAAAAATTTTATAAAATTTGGAAACCTATGATTACGTATTTTGAAAAGATGAAGACCCTACCTTCTAACTAGAGGTCATATAACTCTAATATACTTGAACGTGTTTTAGTATGAATGCAAGTGTTTCATATTTGTATATGTTTGTATAGACCACAACTATATAAGAGTTTAATTAAATTATTATGTACTTTTATGTGTTTACTATTTGTAACTTATCTTTTCTTACAATAATATTGTTCTTTTGTTTAAGTAAAAGCTACCTTAAGTTTTTGTAATTTATTATTATTATTATTATTATTATCTTCTCATTTCATTTATTTTTTTTATTGTTATTATTATTACTGTTGGAATTTATATGTTTATTTTGGTGGTAAGGGCTATGGGGAAGAGGAGAAAAAAAAATAACTATTTGTATGAAGCTTTTTGTTAATACTTTGAAAAAGTTTACAAATAAAGGTATATATATATATATATATATATATATATATATATATATATATATATATATATATATATATATATATATATATATATATATATATATATATATAAACCTACTAGGAGGCAGGTTTAACTTCAGATTAACATTGTGTTTCAAAGAAGACACATGTATTTCTTTATATATAATTTTTTTTTTTTTTTTTTTTTTTTTTTGGTGCTGTTCACTTTATTTAAACAATTTAATTTGATTTAACACCATTTTATCTGGTTCACTTGAAATGGTTTCTAGAATTCACTTGATGTTCATGTTTTAGTCAAGTAACCCAATCAAACAGGACTTTCACTTCCCATCATGCTTTGCACTGGGCTGAAGTTGGAGAGTAAATGTTGAAAAAGTGTTATTTTATAATTTTTTTAGAAAAATGAGAATATGGAGAGATTACTGTTTAATTTTATATTATGTAAAAGTTTTTGTTATGTTAGTGTTTTTTCAAGATTACCATGGGTTGAGGACCTGCTAACAAGAATTGCCTTTTTTTTTTTTTTTAATCATTTTTTTAAATAATGCAGCCACTACGATATCATTTCTTGACTGCCAACACTGATTGTCACATGTGTAAATAGTTATGTTTAGTTTCTTGTTATGTAAAGACAAAACAAAATAATTAATGATCATCAGATTATTATATATATTGAATTCATTATAAACAGATTTCCAGGCATTTCTTTTTTCACAGCTGATGTATTTTGCTTGCTTTAAAAGAACTGTCTCTTGCTTAGTAAAGTTTTTGTTGTTGTTGTTTTTTTTTGTTTTTTTATTGCAGTCTTTCTGCTGCTATAGTTTTCCTTCGATTTGCTTCCCAGTTCCATGCAATTTTAAGATTTTCTTGGTTCATTCCATGTTTTCTAGGCAATCTCTCTCATGCTAATTCAGATTAGCACAGTTGGTTTTAAATTAATCTAGTTTATTTTAAGTCAGGACTCCATAGTGAAGGTTTTAGTAATCTGTAATTAATCTGTTTCATTTTTTAAGACACGACAAACTATTCTAGATTAAGGCCCATCCTGGTTTAATTTAAACCCTGTCCGGGAAACCGCCCGTAAAATTTAAGATTAAAATTCTACAGATATACAGTTCTTGAAACTTTTCTAATTTAACACATCAATACTCTCAGTTTAATATTTGAAAAATTGCTTTTTTCATAATTCTAACAGAAATACCAAAAATAATCACAGTAAATTCACTAATCTCAATCCTTTTGTGTTGTTTTCTTCCTGTTTTCTTCTTTTCCCACACACTTTGTACACATTTGCCAGTGTGTACATTGGCAATCAGAAAGGCGAATTGGGAGAAATCACATGAGATGCAGTTTGAACTTTTACCCTAACCAGTCTGAGTGCAATAAACAATTCAAATAAGGCTTTGCACTTTAGTGTAGTTGGATATGGTGGTGAGTATACAAAGTGTATTTCACTGTAAACAACCATGCATATGTGAGTAAAATAGATGCCAGATGATACATGAATGTTCACTGACTCATTTTTTTATTTCAGAGAGCTAAATTTATTATCATTTGGACACTAATTTGATGCCAGGAATAAGCATATGAATCTCAACAATGCTGCAATTCATGCTGGAAACCATGGATGAGTTTTATATTATGGTAGCTCCCAGAATGCATTTCAGTTTGAAACATGTCACCATTGTTGAGATTCATAGCTGATTCTTGATATCTGTGTCTAAAAATGGTAAGGTTTCAATGTTTTGTGTACAAAGAAGTGCTGTCAATTGATTAAAAAACTAATTAATTGCATATTTTTCTTTAACAAATCATGATTATAAACAGTAGTTTTTAATATTTTATGATATATAATATATTTTATAGTTAGTAATATTATATTATAGTAATATTTTTATATTTTATTTCAATATTTATTTTAATATTTTCACAGTTACTCTGCAAATTAATGTAGAAACAACTTAAAGACAGCATATTTTAAATATGTTTAATGGCATCTTTTTATGAATGCGTATGAAATTGATTTTTTAAACATTAATTATAGACATTCAACATTACAGTATAACTAAAACCTATCAATTTCAACATTTATTAGGCTTAAAAAATAACTTTTAATTTAAGTGAACTTAAAACAATCTTCACACTGTAAAAATAAATCTGTAAAATAATGGAAAAAGAACTGGCAGCTCATTACCTGGACATTATCCAGTAATTTTACAGACATTTCCATCAACCCTAAAACACAACTCAATGAAGTGCAAAATTCTAAATACAGGTAAAGCACCTGTAAAAAATAAATATGTTAAATTAATACAGTACATTGTGCCCTATTTTTTACAGATTTGTTTAGAGTGCACATAAACCCACTATATTAAATGTCCTATTTTCCTGTGGCCTTCCTGTCTAACAGGTAGGAAATATACAGAAACTGAATAAAGTTATCTATCACTTTACAGTCTAAAAATACTGTAGATTAGTCCTTATTAAAGTTACAATTTTCTCTGTTACCTTCTTTAATTAACATTAATGACAGACATCACAGCAAATGGTTTATTAGGCTACTGTGACTTTAAGATCTCTGGCTGCCGAACATGACGCAGATCTGATGCGCATCTCATTTCCTCACAACTCTTTAAGTTCATTTAAGACTGCTCTTATGAGGATACTCGACAAAACAGCATTTTGTCATAATTCTGTGTTATTGTTTGTTGAAGCATGTTTTGATATTATCTTTTTTTTAGGTAACCTGATTAAATCTCTTTCAGTGCTCAATAGAGGTGAGTTAATTTTACCTTGTTGATTATAACAACCTTGTGAGTCTAGATTTTCAAAAGCTGTTCTACTCAAAAAGGTTAAAACTATGACTTAGACATACAAACATCAAGAATCAGTGTATGCATCACAATAATGGTGACTATCAAAAAGTATGCTGCAGTGCATTCTGGGTGCACCAATCAAAACTCATCTATAGCTCCCAGCATGCATTGTGACATGAATAAATTATGAGCTGAATTACCTTAGAAAAAGCAGGTTTTTTTAAAAAGCACATTTCATACACAATGGCTTGGTCCCTGACTTCGTGTTCACTCAAACCCACTTCTCTCTGTAGTTTACAATGGATTACTAATATCCCACATTAGTCACCACAGAGTTTCAACCATCCCACTCAACATTAATTTTTGTCTCTTAACAGAGAAATTTGAAGATTTAAAATGCATTAAAACAGTCAGAAATAAAAAGATTGTGCATAAAAGATTGATAACAAAATGCATTAAACAGTGTTATATATATATATATATATATATATATATATATATATATATATATATATATATATATATATATATATATATAAAAAACAAGAAAAATAAAAGAGTTCATATAAAATAAAATGCAAACAGTTTGGACGCAGCACAGTGCTCATTCAGTAAATGCATAGATAAAAAGATGTGTTTTGAGTCTGGATTTGAATGTGGCTACTGTTGGAGCACATCTGATCTCTTCTGGAAGCTGGTTCAAGCTGCGGCTGCCGTAACAGCTAAAAGCAGACTCTCCTTGCTTTGAGTGAACCCTTGGTATTTCTAAATGACTTGATCCTGATGATCTGAGTGATCTGTTAGGTTTATATTCTATGAGCATATCTGCAATGTATTGAGGTCCTAGGCCATTAAGTGATTTATAAACAAGTAACAGTACTTTAAAATCAATTCTAAATGCAACTGGAAGCCAGTGCAAGGACCTGAGGACAGGTGTGATGTGTTCATGTTTTCTGGTTCTGCTCAGAATCCTTTGGGAAGGCCAGTGAGGAGCCCATTACAATAATCCACCCTGCTGGTGATGAAAGCATGAACAAGTTTCTCTAAGTCTTGATTGGAGACAAAACTTCTAATTATTACATTTTTTTTTTGATATGATAATATGCTGATTTAGTTACTCCTTTTACATGACAACTGAAACTAAGGTCTGACTCCAAAATCACACCAAGATTCCTGACTTGATTTTTAGTTGTTTGACCCCTAAAGTGAAGGTACAGTCGTAGCTGTTATGTATCTTGTAACTCATTGTAAGCCCTCTTTTGAGGCACCCGCAAGCACACAAACCCCTCCCCTCGCTTGCTTGAATATGGTTTAGAGAATGTGAACTTGGCTACATATGTCTTTACATCTCAAGAATGCCACTCCTTGACTTAGGTCAATTTTCTTTTTCCACATGGAATGTGAATGGGTTGGGGCACCCTATTAAAAGGAAGAAGGTGGTGGCTTCTCTTAAGCGTAATAAATTGGATATAGTATTTCTCCAAGAGACACATCTTGCTATGCAGGAAGCTGAAAAACTTGGCAGGACATTAGGCGGTTACATGTTTTGCAGTGAAGGGTCAAGCAATAGTAGGGGAGTTATAATATTAATAAAAAAGCATTTAAAATTTAGATGTATTAAACAAATGAAAGATGAAGTCCGGAGAGTTATTATGGTTTGGGCTGAAATACAGGGGCAGAATTTATTATTGGCCAATATCTATGCGCTTAATATTGACAAACACATTTTTTTTTTATATAGATTTAGAAGTGAAGTTGCAAGCTGCTGTGAATTATGAGATTGTGTGGAGATTTTAATTTGTTAATGGATCCACTCTTAGACCATAGCAGCTCAAATGTGTATAACACACCTAAAGCAAAGTTGCCATTACTTAGGATATGTCAATTTCTAGGCCTCATAAATATTTGGAGACTCCTGAATCCACATGGAAGGGACTGCACCTTTTTTTCGAATGCACATAAAATTTTCTCTAGAATTGACTTTTTCCTTTTATCAAAATCACTTATCCCTTCTGTCATCACATACAAAATTGGAAATATCTTAATTTCAGACCATGCTTTTGTATGTTTAGGGTTGAAGCCTTATATAGAGAGGAAAAAATCATATACATGGCGTCTTAATACATCTCTCTTACAAAACCAAGAAATGAATGGGTACATAGAAACAAACTAGTCATCAGTATCTTTGGTGGGAGTGGCTTGGGATGCTTTTGAGGCAGTTATTAGGGGACGTATCATTCAATTTGCGGCGCATTCCAAGAAACGTAAAGCACAAGAACTTTTGGAGTTGGAAAATAGCATTAAAAGGGCTGAAACAAAGATAAAACGTCAGGTGACACCTAGTGGTCTTCGAGAATTAACTTGAAGAATTGAACATCATGTGGTCAGTAAGGGAGGAACAGACCCCAATTGCAGCCATCTAATTACATGCAGAGAAGGCTTTTGACATGATGGAGTGGAGGTACCTTTTAGAAGTCTATGGGTTTGGAAACACGTTTATAAGATGGATTAAATTATTGTACAAACAACCGGTAGCAGCGGTACTAACCAATGGATTAATTTCTGAGTATTTTGTACTAGGTAGAGGAACATGGCAAGGCTTTCCACTCTCCCCATTGCTGTTTTGTCTTGCTTTGGAACTTTTAGCTGCCGCAATTAGAAAAAACAAGGATTTTCCTGGCATTGTAGCAGGGGGACTAACACACAAACTTATGCTTTATGCAGATGACATTTTATTATTTGTCTCTGATCCTGGTAGGTCTATACCTTGTCTCCTTAGAATAATTGACATTGTTTCTAAATTTTCACGTTATAGGGAGAATTAGTCTAAATCAGAAGCCCTTGCACTGACTGCATTTTGCCCTGCCTCAGCTTTTCATCCTGGCATGTTCCAATGGCCTAAGTCAGGTATTAGATATTTAGGAATTCTATTTCCCCAAATTTAAATGACTTAGTGAGAGCTATTTTCGACCCCTTTATGAAGAAGATTTCCTGTGATATGGATAGATGGGCTCCACTCCATATGTCAATGGCTGGAAAAGTCAATGTAATTAAAATGAGTTGTACGCCAAAATTGAATTATTTATTACAGTCTCTCCCAATACAAATACCGCTTTACTACTTCATTCTCAGACACCTGGCTCATTGGTCACTTCTGCCTGAGTGAGCTCCCCCTTGGTATACGATTGAACAATTTGTCTTGCCTTCGATCTCATTATTGCAGAGTCTCTCCATTGAACTGGATAGTGAGGTGAAAAACATCTGATTATTTCACATTTGCATACAATTTGGTTAAAGATTTCCCGTTTGCGTAGCAATGACCCTTACCTGAATGCTTGTTCAAGTATTTGGTTGAACCCTAAACTGTGTATTAATAAAGCCCCCTTTCTATGGAGGGAATGGATTAAGAAAGGTGTTATTATATTAAGTGACCTTTATGAGAATGGTAGTCTGAAGTCATTTGAACATTTATTTCAGCAGTATGTCATATTTAGATCTCAGTTTTTTTCTGTGTTTACAGTTGCGACATTTACTTTGTACTACTTTTGGTTCTAGTACACAGCCTCTTAAGACAGCAGACATTCGTTGTATGGTAATTTTGACATATGTGAAGGGTCATGAAGCAACATCCTACTCCTGGTTGATTCAGAATCACGGTGATGGAACGTCATTAGCTCTTAAGAAAATATGGGAAAGAGATTTGAATTTAACATTTGATGACGAGGAGTGGCATAGAGTTTTAAAATATGTCAAAATGGCATCTAGGGATGCAAAAATACACCTTATACAGTTTAAGATAGTGCATCGTTTTTACTGGACCCCTTCCAGACTGTTCAGGCTTGGGTTAAAAGATACACCATATTGCTGGAGATGTAAGACTGAGGATGGAGACTTAACTCATGCCAGAAATTTCAGGATTTCTGGAAAAGGGTTCATGAACACATTTGCACTGTTTATACTCAGGTACGACTATGTCCTCAATTGTTTATATTAGGTGGGTGGACAGACAGTGACATAAGAAACAAACACATAAGATACAGGGTACAAACCAGTTTAGTCATTGGCAGACAAATAATTCTTAGGAGCTGGAAGTCAGAGGAGGCCCTTCCTTTCAGGAATGGATAGCAGAACTAGGTAGAGTGGCTGCATTTGAAAATATGTCTTATAGACAGATGGACAAACTAAATTTATTTGATAAGAAATGGTCCAGAAATTTATCTTATCTAGAAAAGGGGCAGTAATAATTTTGTGAGAGAAACACTTTCACATGTTCATTTTTATTTGTTTGTTTGTTTGTTTTTTAAGCAGCAAAGAAGAAGCTGTTGTTTGTGCACGTGGATCCTCCTGTGATGCGGTTGATTGAACTGTTTGCCATTGAACTCATTCAGTAAATGATCAATCTTTAATTCTCAGTCCTATCTCTCTTAAGTTATTATAGGAACAAATCCAAATCCAAACTTTTATTCAGGGATATTTATCTCATTCCTCACTACTGATTGTAAAAAAAAAGAAAAAAAAAGAAAAAAAAAATGGCTGCCAAACAAAACGGAAAATTAAAGTAAAATATCCTAATTTAAATAAAGTGCAAAAAACTTTAACAGAAATATTTTACATATATTTCCTGAACTGATTCAAATGACTGGCAGCAACAGAACATTAAACACTAACAGATCTCTCAAGATCTCAGCGTTTTCTTTGTTTGGTGTCTTGACTTCCCACACTTGATAAAGTAAAAGTCCAAGTCCGCGACGGCCGTTGTTTCTCTGACGCTGCACTTCTTTGAATCGCGAACTTCAGTAGAGTCTATAAACTGACTGGCCGTAAAATGAACCAATCACAAGACATCTTATAAGGGGGGCACCTGGGGTGGCCAATCGAAATTTTTACGTTTTTACTTTTGCTTCATTATTAGCAAGAAGGAGAATATTGTTAGAATGGAAGTCAAAAAACCCACCGAAGATTTCAATGTGGATTTGTGATTTTATGTTATTTTTAAAACTGGAAAAAATAAAATATCTCAAAAAAGGATCCATTCAAAAATTTTATAAAATTTGGAAACCTATGATTACGTAATTTGAAAAGATGAGGACCCTACCTTCTAACTAGAGGTCATAGAACTCTAATATACTTGAACATGGTTTAGTATGAATGCAAGTGTTTCATAGTTGTATATGTTTGTATAGACCACAACTATATAAGAGTTTAATTAAATTAGTATGTACTTTTATGTGTTTACTATTTGTAACTTATCTTTTCTTACAATAATATTGTTCTTTTGTTTAAGTAAAAGCTACCTTAAGTTTTTGTAATTTTTTATTATTATTATTATTATTTTCTCATTTCATTTATTTTTTTTATTGTTATTATTATTACTGTTGGAATTTATATGTTTATTTTGGTGGTAAGGGCTATGGGGAAGAGGAGAAAAAAAAGTAACTATTTGTATGAAGCTTTTTGTTAATACTTTGAAAAAGTTTACAAATAAAGGTATATATATATATATATATATATATATATATATATATATATATATATATATATATATATATATATATCCTACTAGGAGGCAGGTTTAACTTCAGATTAACATTGTGTTTCAAAGAAGACACATGTATTTCTTTATATATAATTTTTTTTTTTTTTTTTTTTTTTTTTGGTGCTGTTCACTTTATTTAAACAATTTAATTTGATTTAACACCATTTTATCTGGTTCAAATGTGATTTCTTGACTTGAAATGGTTTCTAGAATTCACTTGATGTTCATGTTTTAGTCAAGTAACCCAATCAAACAGGACTTTCACTTCCCATCATGCTTTGCACTGGGCTGAAGTTGGAGAGTAAATGTTGAAAAAGTGTTATTTTATAATTTTTTTTAGAAAAATGAGAATATGGAGAGACTTACTGTTTAATTTTCTATTATGTAAAAATTTTTGTTATGTTAGTGTTTTTTCAAGATTACCATTGGGTTGAGGACCTGCTAACAAGAATTGCCTCTTTTTTTTTTAAATCATTTTTTTAAATAATGCAACCACTACAATATCATTTCTTGACTGCCAACACTGATTGTCACATGTGTAAATAGTTATGTTTAGTTTCTTGTTATGTAAAGACAAAACAAAATAATTAATGATCATCAGATTATTATATATATAGAATTCATTATAAACAGATTTCCAGGCATTTCTTTTTTCACAGCTGATGTATTTTGCTTCCTTTAAAAGAACTGTCTCTTGCTTAGTAAAGTTTTTGTTTTGTTGTTGTTGTTGTTGTTGTTGTTTGTTTGTTTGTTTGTTTGTTTTTTGTTTTTTTATTGCAGTCTTTCTGCTGCTATAGTTTTCCTTCGATTTGCTTCCCAGTTCCATGCAATTTTAAGATTTTCTTGGTTCATTGCATGTTTTCTAGGCAATCTCTCTCATGCTAATTCAGATTAGCACAGTTAGTTTTAAATTAATTTAGTTTATTTTAAATCAGGACTCCATAGTGAAGGTTTTAGTAATCTGTAATTAATCTGTGTTTCATTTTTTAAGTCACGACAAACTATTCTAGATTAAGGCCCATCCTGGTTTAATTTAAACCCTGTCCGGGAAACCGCCCGTAAAATTTAAGATTAAAATTCTACACACATACAGTTCTTGAAACTTTTCTAATTTAACACATCAATACTCTCAGTTTAATATTTGAAAAATTGCTTTTTTCATAATTCTAACAGAAATACCAAAAATAATCACAGTAAATTCACTAATCTCAATCCTTTTATGTTGTTTTCTTCCTGTTTTCTTCTTTTCCCACACACTTTGTACACATTTGCCAGTGTGTACATTGGCAATCAGAAAGGCGAATTGGGAGAAATCACATGAGATGCAGTTTGAACTTTTACCCTAACCAGTCTGAGTGCAATAAACAATTCAAATAAGGCTTTGCACTTTAGTGTAGTTGGATATGGTGGTGAGTATACAAAGTGTATTTCACTGTAAACAACCATGCATATGTGAGTAAAATAGATGCCAAATGATACATGAATGTTCACTGACTCATTTTTTATTTCAGAGAGCTAAATTTATTATCATTTGGACACTAATTTGATGCCAGGAATAAGCATATGAATCTCAACAATGGTGACATGCTGCAATTCATGCTGGAAACCATGGATGAGTTTTATATTATGGTAGCTCCCAGAATGCATTTCAGTTTGAAACATGTCACCATTGTTGAGATTCATAGCTGATTCTTGATATCTGTGTCTAAAAATGGTAAGGTTTCAATGTTTTGTGTACAAAGAAGTGCTGTCAATTGATTAAAAAAACTAATTAATTGCATATTTTTCTTTAATAAATCATGATTATAAACAGTAGTTTTTAATATTTTTATATTTTATGATATATAATATATTTTATAGTTAGTAATATTATATTATAGTAATATTTTTATATTTTATTTCAATATTTATTTTAATATTTTCAAAGTTACTCTGCAAATTAATGTAGAAACAACTTAAAGACAGCATATTTTAAATAAGTTTAATGGCATCTTTTTATGAATGCCTATGAAATTGATTTTTTAAACATTAATTATAGACATTCAACATTACAGTATAACTAAAACCTATCAATTTCAACATTTATTAGGCTTAAAAAATAAGTGAACTTAAAACAATCTTCACACTGTAAAAATAAATCTGTAAAATAATGGAAAAAGAACTGGCAGCTCATTACCTGGACATTATCCAGTAATTTTACAGACATTTCCATCAACCCTAAAACACAACTCAATGAAGTGCAAAATTCTAAATACAGGTAAAGCACCTGTAAAAAATAAATATGTTAAATTAATACAGTACATTGTGCCCTATTTTTTACAGATTTGTTTAGAGTGCACATAAACCCACTATATTAAATGTCCTATTTTCCTGTGGCCTTCCTGTCTAACAGGTAGGAAATATACAGAAACTGAATAAAGTTATCAATCACTTTACAGTCTTCACTGTATACATCAAGGGCTTGGAACCAGAGGGGTGTAAGTGGCATTTTGGGCGAAAATGAGTTCTATATATCAAATTAAAGGTCTTGATGAGCTCTATCTAGTTGTGCCAAAAAGACGCATCAGAAATCAACCTGTATTGAATAAAGCAACAAAACAACAAAGACCTAACACAAAAGTATGAGCATTGTTTGGAGCCAGAGGGGCGTATGTCCACTTACGCCCTTCTGGCTCTAAAAAATACATGTATGGCCTACACATTGTTTGGAGCCAGAAGGGCGCAAGTCCACTTACGCCCTTCTAGCTCTGAACAATACAAGAGCCTACAGTATTTTTCAGAGCCAGAAGGGCGTAAGTGGGTGGTGCCCCTAAACAGCACTAGCTAAAATGGCTGACACGCATGCTGCACACATGGAACTGTCTGAGGCAGAACAAATTTTGATGAATATAATGAAGCAAACGGATGAATCTTGTGATGAAGTGACAGATGAAGAGATGTTTTTGTATGCTGCTCCTCACTTGAGAGTTGGAGGTAAGACACATGCATTGATAGTCTAGCCTTGTTAGCTAACTGTGATTTAAAGTAGCCTAATATTCTGGCACAGACTATTTGGTAACACTTTATACTTGATTTACAAGCATATCTATAATGTGTTTAATAAATGTATTTTCATACTTTATTAATGATCAATTTATCATTTCTAAATGAAGTATAGCATTATTTACACACCAATTATTTAGGAGTTGTCAGATAAGATCACTTAGAAATTGTAAGTAAATGATTAATAAACTATTTAAATGTACATTCATACATCTTATTATTCAGACATATAGTAATAGTTGCTTGGTGTGTTAATAATGATTTATTATGTATTTCTACTGTAATTAAGGGTTAATTCAGGTAGTTATAAAGCATTTAGTAGTGGTCAGTGAACTTGTCATTAATCACTATTAATGATTAATAGTGTGCAGTTATTATAAAGTGTTACCGAATATTCTTTTAAACATTCACAGTCAACTTAACTCTAACCCTGAACTACTAGATTCAGGGAATTCATGTAGGATATTAATACATACTGTATGTAAATCATAATAAAGGGACAGAGCCGAATGAGGTGAGGGAGAGAGATCGGCTTAAGGGAAACATGGAGACAGCACATGATGGAGAAAGTGAGTTCTGACTTGCACTTTTTGAACATTAAGCATAACCTAATTTAACCCTTAATCATTCAGTTCATGTAGGATAATGGTATGTTATCTGTTATCAAGAATCTGTTGCAGGCCCAGGCTCAGTAGGCCTATATATATATATATATATATATATATATATATATATATATATCATATTTTATAAACAGTACTACCAATATAGGATAATGGTACATAATAATGATTAATCGTTTAGGGACACAACCACATGAGATGAGGGAGAGAGATGAGGAGATTGGAGAGAGAGACACGCACATGGAAACAGCACAAGATGGAGGGAGAGAGACAGACAGGGCGAGAGATCATGCAATTGATGAGGGACACACAGAGACAGAAGAAGCTCTAGGGAGTGAGACAGTTATTGTGCTTGAAGTTGTTCAGGAGGGAGAGGCAGACAATGGACAGGAGGAGGATGCCAACACACAAAGAGGGAGAAAAAGACAGAGAAATGTTGACAACTGGAAAAAGAACAAACGCAAGAGGTTAAGAAATTCTGGCCAAAGCTACATGAATTCACATGGCATTCAGGTCCCAAGAAGGAGGATGAGGGAGAAGAACTGTGCCTCCTGTCACTACAAATGCAATGAAAACTTCCCTGAGGAAGTGAGGGAAAAAGTATTTGAATATTATTGGGAGATGGGAGATGCAGCGAGGCAGAAAGACTTCATTGTCAATCATGTTGTCAAAAGAGAGAAAATAAACAGGGAAACAATCTCAAGAAGAAATCATACATTTGAGTATTATTTAACCTCAGAGAGAAGACAGATTAGGGTATGCAAGGACTTTTTTTTGAAGACCCTTGATGTGTCAGAGAAATTTGCACGGTCTGCAGGTGGCCATACCACTAGTGAATTGGGAATTACCCCTTCAAGCAAGAAAGGGCGGCATGCACCTCAAAACAAAGTCCCTGAGAGTAGCAAAGATAAAATATGAGAGTATATCGATTCTTTCCCAAAACTTGAATCCCACTACTCCAGGAAAGATACAAACAAGCTCTACTTGGAAGGACCTCTGAATCTGCCAAAAATGTATGCACTGTGTAAAGAGAAATGCGAACAGGAGTGGAAGATTATACCAGAAAAACTCTTTATAGAGCAGTCTTTTTATAGAAAAGTCTTTATAGAACAGTGTTTGACAATGAGTTCAATCTTGCCTTTCACACTCCGAAGAAAGATGCATGTAAATACTGTGAGTGGTACCTGTTTCATTCTATCCTCTATTGTCAATAGAATGGACGGTTAACGCCAATATAGTTGCGTACACTTAACTTTATTGAACACAACAAAACCCGGTCTGTACTCTCAGATGCAAACAACATAAGACGACTGGTGTCACACTGATTACAGTCCGTGCTGCAACAACAACTATCCCAACATCCTTTCTTTTTTTTTTTTTTTCTAAGTAACTTACAACCTGAAAGACAATTTTATCACAACTCAGATCAGCATGTATACATTCACATATGCTTTGCATTGACTAAAAAAAAATACACAATATGAAATTCTTAATGTATTGACATTGCAGTTTCAGTAAGACAGTATTTGTAATGTCTCCTTAATGCATTCTAATACATATTCATTTCAATCAATAAACTCTTGTAACAAAATAAAGTGTTGTCTTTACCTGTTTATCTTTTTTTATCTTTTTTTTTTTTTTAAGTTGGCACATATGAATACAAACTGTAACAGCAGGTGAACAAATATACCGACTACTTTCCCGGAGCATGGAGGTAAGTATTAGTGGGTTACTGTGCATAATCTTTAAGGTAGTGAGGTCTAATCACTTTTCTTCCAGACTTTGTGATAGAAACAACAGGACTGTCTGTGTTTGGTTTTGAGCCTGTCACACTGTCTCTATTCACCTCTGCAGGCTGACAAGTCTCTGTTTTTTCCACGACTGTGGTTCTGTCCTTCCTGAGGTGTCGGCGGTTTCTCCTCAGAATGTTCCCTGAGTCGAGCTGGACGTCATAAGACCTATAGTCCACAGGTTTCACAACTGTCGCTTTTCTCCATGTTTTGTTATGTTCCTCAGGCTGGACACGGACTCTGTCTCCTTGTTTTAGAGGATCTAGATCTTTTGCATGTTTGTTATAATATGCAGCTTGACGGCTCTTGTTTTCAATCTGTCCTTGTCGTGTGTGAATTACCTTTGGTTGCAGCAGGTTGTCATGCATGGGTATCAGAGTTCTGGTTCTCCTACTGAACAATCGCTGTGCTGGGCTTGCTTTGATCCCTTGCGATGGTGTGTTTCTCTGATCAAGCATAGAAAGGTATGGATCCTTCCCATCAGCTTTTGCTTTTCTGCCGTCTTTACAGCTGATTCTGCCATCCCGTTGCTTTGTGGGTAGGCCGGTGAGGATGTCTTGTGTTTAAATTCCCACTGTCTGCTGAACCTTTTGAAATCTTCTGATGTATATTGTGGCCCGTTATCCGAGATAACAACATCTGGGATACCGTGTCTTGCGAAATGGGATTTCAGCTTATGGATGACAGTGGTGGATCGTGTGTCGGGTAAGTAGTCCAGCTCCCAGAAATTAGAGAGGTAATCAACGGTGATCAGGTAGTTTCTGTTGTCTAAAGTGAATATATCTGTCCCCACCTTAGACCATGGGTTACTCGGTAGTTTGTGAGACCACAAAGTCTCCTTCTGCTGTTTCACATCCATAGACCTGCAGATGTCTCATTTCTCTATGAATGTCTTTATCTGATCGTTCATCCCCAACCAATAAACACATTCTCTTGCCCTTCTTAGGCATCCCTCTATACCTAAATGTGAGGAGTGAATGCGCTGAACAATGTCACCTCTGAGTGTGTCAGGGATTACAACTCTCTCCCCCCTGAAGACAATTCCACTCTGTGCACTCAGTTCCTCCTGAAAAGAGTGGTAATGTGCAATGTCATGTGACAAGTCTTTTTTGTTCATTGGCCAACCTTCTTGGATGAATCTGATCAGTGTCTGCAATTTTCTGTCTTTACTTGTTTCCTCTCTGATGGCTTGGAGTCTTTCTTCTGCTATATGTACATGCTGGACCATGTTTATGCTTTCAATCTCCATTTCTACTGAACTCTCTGATGCATGTTCAGGTAAGTATGAGCGGCTCAGCGTGTCAGCTAGCAACATGTCCTTCCCAGGGATGTAAATGACGTCGATGTCATATCTCTGTAGTCTAAGTAACATTCTTTGCAGGCGTTTTGGGGTGTTCAGCAGGGGTTTTCTTACTATGTTTTCCAGTGGCTTATGGTCAGAGTGTACAGTAACTTTTCGCCCATACGTATACTGATGGAATTTTTCCATACCGAAGACAATGGCCAGACATTCTTTCTCTATATGGGCATAACCCCTCTCTGTCTGAGTCAATGCCCGACTTCCATAAGCAACTGGTGCCCCCTCTTTAAGTAAAGCGGCCCCCAACCCAGTCTCCGACGCGTCACACTGGAGTGTCAGTGGTTCATCTGGGTTGTAGTATTTGAGAATTGGGGTTTTTGTGATGGCGTCTTTGAACCGTGTGAACGCTTGCTCATGCAAATCTGACCATTCCCAGATACTGTCTTTATGAGTTAGCTGCCTCAGTATCTCACAGCCATCTGACAGGTGGTCACAAAATTTCGAGAGATAGTTCACCATGCCCAACAGCCTTTGGACACCCTTGACATCTGTTGGACGTGGCATGTCTCTGACCGCTCTTGCCTTTTCAGGATCCACTCTGAGCCCGTCTGCGGTAAGTAGATGTCCTATGTATGGAAGTTGGAACTTCTCTGCATTCAGTTTGATGTTCTTTTCTCTACATCTAGTCAACAGTGCTCTCAATTTGTCATCATGGTCTTGATTTGCTAATTCGAATGTCTCACCCTCTCCTGTGATGAGAATGTCATCAGCTATGACATATATACCTCGTAATCCTTCCAAAGCTTGGCTGAGTTTTCTTTGAAACACCTCTGGTGCCGGGCTGATGCCCATTGGCATCCTCAGCCATCTATATCTGCCATATGGTGTGGCAAATGTGGTCAAGTAACTCGATTCCTCATCCAGGGTCACATGCCAAAATCCATTTTTGATGTCACACACAGTGAAAACTTTTGCCCTTGACAAATCTGGCAGTATCTCGTCTATTGTCGGTAGAGGAAAATGGCATCTTTTCAGGGCTCTGTTGAGTGGTCTCGGGTCAATGCATATCCTGAGGTTTCCTGATGGCTTCTTAACAATAACGAGACTGCTAATCCACTCTGTGCTACAGTCCACTGGTGTGATGATCCCTCTTCGTTGAAGATCGCTCAGCTCTACTTTAAGTGGTGACATCCTCGCCACAGGGACCCGTCTCTTTGGCAGTTTCACTGGAGTTACTGCGGGGTCTGCTTCTATCTTATACGCACCCTCCAGACATCCATCTCCCTGGAACACATCAGCATAGTCTTTTCTGATATTATCCATGCTCCACATTTCATTTTTCCCGGTCTCCTTGGTGACAATGCTATCCACAGCCATGATGTTTTCATACTGGACTTTCACTAGATTCATGGCTTGTATTGCCCTGCTGCCCAGTAGTGGCACTGCGGAGCCCTCATCTACAACCATGAACTCTAATCGGTACAGTTTCTTGTTTCTGGGATTTCTCAATTTAACTTTACATTTCCCCAATGGCTGCAGTGTGCTTTTATTGTACATCACCAGCACTTGCTCAGTCTTTTCAATTTGTGTGGCTGGGTTTAACAGGTTGACAGGTATAATGTTACAGCTGGCTCCACAATCTAACTGAAACTTTACCTGTTCTTTCCCCAGGAGCATGGCAGCAAAAAGTTTTGTGGGCGGCCTCAGTTTATCGTTCGTCACAGTGTTCACTGTCTCTACTGTTACACACAAGATGTCCTCATAACTTTCATCATCTGACTCAGTTATAGTATGCACTAGTATGCATTTTAGTTCTGCACATTGTGGCAAAATGATTGTCTTTCCCACATTTTTTGCACTTTTTCCCATATGCAGGACATTTCTGTTTATTTCTCTCATGAATTTTCCCGTAAAACTTGCAGTTTACAGTGCTCTTACTTTTCTCTTTCCTCACAGCCTGTTTTACAGTGTGCACTTCCTCTGTCACTCGTCCTTCAATCGTTCTTTTGTTTTCCCGCGACAGCTCTGTTGCCCTGCAGATTTGCACACATTTTTCCAAAGTCAAATCTTGCTCTCTTAAAAGTCTCTCTCTCAAAACAGAGCTAGATATGCCGCAAACAATTCTATCGCGGATCAGAGAGTCTTTGATCTGGCCGAAATTGCACATACTGGCGAGCATTCTTAAGTCCGTCACATATTTGTCGATGTTCTCATCAGAGCCCTGATTTCTGACAAAAAAACGATACCTTTCAACTGTCTCGTTCACTTTCGGACTGCAGTGGTCATCCAATGCACTTATTAATCTGCTTACTGTCCGATCCGGCGACGAGGTGGGGATCAGGGTCTCGCACAGCTCTCTTCCCGTCTCCCCAATGAGATAACTGAAAACTTTCAGTTTCACGGCTTCGGCAGCGTCCGCCAAAGTAAGGTCCATATACAGCGTGAACTCTTCTTTCCACAATTTCCATGATTTCGCCAGATTAGTTGAGTCTAGGCAAAGGGCTTGTGGCGGCCTCAGTCCCAGTGCATTCTCCATCCGCGCTGCACCTGAGCTCTCCGCTCTCTCTACCATACTCAGCCAGTGTCTTTCGTTGTGTCTGCTAATTTGTGTGCTTTTACTGTTCACAAAGCACCGCTGCCACCATGTTTCATTCTATCCTCTATTGTCAATAGAATGGACGGTTAACGCCAATATAGTTGCGTACACTTAACTTTATTGAACACAACAAAACCCGGTCTGTACTCTCAGATGCAAACAACATAAGACGACTGGTGTCACACTGATTACAGTCCGTGCTGCAACAACAACTATCCCAACAGTACCAACGTTTAGAAGACAGTGAGAAGACAAATCACAAGAATGAGAATGATGCTCACCAGTTAAGAAAGACCCAGGCCAGAGAACAAAAAGAAAATGATAAAAAGAAAGCAAAAGAGAATGAGTCATACAAGGCTGTCACTTTTGACCTAGAACAAGTGTTGACCACTCCCTGGAGCAACGCAAGTTGCCTGTTCTACTCATGCAAGCTAAGTACATACAACCTCACTGTGTATGAATTAGACAGTAAAGATGTCAAGTGTTCTTTATTCAGATACTTGTGGTGGACAGAACAGGAATGCTGCCTTTAGCACGATGTGCCTGCGTGCTGTCAGCTCACTGCCCCTCTCCACTATTGACCATAAATACATGGAGTCTGGTCACAGCCAGATGGAGTGTGATAGTGTGCATGCTGCAGTGGAAACTGCAAGAAGAAAAGTTTCTATTTACTCCCCTGATGGCTACTACACACTTGTGAGAATGGCAAGAAGGAACGACCAATACAGTGTACATGAACTTGAACACAAGGACTTTCTGGACTTCAAGTCCCTCTCCAACCACATACTCAAAAACAGAACAAAAGATGAGGAGGGACAATCAGTTCATTGGCAGAAGATTAAATGGTTCCGCTACACGAAAGATGAACCAAACACAATCTTCTTCAAGTATGATTTCACCGCCCCAAACTTCCGAAAACTGACGGTGGCACAACAGGAAACAAGAGGCACCAGAGGCACCAGAACCACACACCCCAGCTCATTGTATGAAAGTCCTCCAGGGATCAGTGCCTTAAAGAAAAAAGACCTACTCACCCTGTGCACCAATGGGAGTATTCCCCACTGTTATGCAGAGTTCTATAACACTCTGACAGTGGGCAGTGAGTGAACTTTTTAGTTCAACTAAAGTGAACTAAAAAGTGAAATGTGTAACAAGAGAAATTAAACTGTTTGAAATTAAATGTTAAACTGTTTGACATGAATGTGAACTCATAAATGAGAACTGAAGTTAAACGGTTAGAAATGAAATGTTAAACAGTTTGAAATGATGAAATTAAATGACTATGTATACAGTATTTTAAAATGAAAAGTTATGAAGTTAGAGTGTTTTTAACCAATGTTTTTACCAATCATTTCTGCATTGATCAGCAGATACGCCCTATTTTTCTTTAGAAGAATTGGAAATGTTTGGTGCCAAAAAGGCGTATTTGATGTTCTTGTCATATTTTCAAGATTTTGCAAGGTTTTATAATATGTTCATTGTGTTAATATGCCATAATATGTTCACTTAAGAACTTACTCGTATAAGTATGTATGTGGTTGCAATGTTGTGGTTGAAGGTTAATAAATACAGTTGATTGAAGTGTGGTCAAAATTTTGTTTTGACTCTCCTGTAAAGTTACACCCCTCTGGTTCCAAGCCCTCGACATTATAAATTAAAAATACTGTAGATTAGTCCTTATTAAAGTTAAAATTTTCTCTGTTACCTTCTTTAATTAACATTAATGACAGACATCACAGCAACTGGTTTATTAGGCTACTGTGACTTTAAGATCTCTGGCTGCCGAACATGACGCAGATCTGATGCGCATCTCATTTCCTCACAACTCTTTAAGTTCATTTAAGACTGCTCTTATGAGGATACTCGACAAAACAGCATTTTGTCATAATTCTGTGTTATTGTTTGTTGAAGCATGTTTTGATATTATCTTTTTTTTAGGTAACCTGATTAAATCTCTTTCAGTGCTCAATAGAGGTGAGTTAATTTTACCTTGTTGATTATAACAACCTTGTGAGTCTAGATTTTCAAAAGCTGTTCTACTCAAAAAGGTTAAAACTATGACTTAGACATACAAACATCAAGAATCAGTGTATGCATCACAATAATGGTGACTATCAAAAAGTATGCTGCAGTGCATTCTGGGTGCACCAATCAAAACTCATCTATAGCTCCCAGCATGCATTGTGACATGAATAAATTATGAGCTGAATTACCTTAGGAAAGGCAAGTTTATTTAAAAAGCACATTTCATACACAATGGCTTGGTCCCTGACTTCGTGTTCACTCAAACCCACTACTCTCTGTAGTTTACAATGGATTACTAATATCCCACATTAGTCACCACAGAGTTTCAACCATCCCACTCAACATTAATTTTTGTCTCTTAACAGAGAAATTTGAAGATTTAAAATGCATTAAAACAGTCAGAAATAAAAAGATTGTGCATAAAAGATTGATAACAAAATGCATTAAACAGTGTTATATATATATATATATATATATATATATATATATATATATATATATATATATATATATATATAATAAAACAAGAAAAATAAAAGAGTTCATATAAAATAAAATGCAAACAGTTTGGACGCAGCACAGTGCTCATTCAGTAAATGCATAGATAAAAAGATGTGTTTTGAGTCTGGATTTGAATGTGGCTACTGTTGGAGCACATCTGATCTCTTCTGGAAGCTGGTTCAAGCTGCGGCTGCCGTAACAGCTAAAAGCAGACTCTCCTTGCTTTGAGTGAACCCTTGGTATTTCTAAATGACTTGATCCTGATGATCTGAGTGATCTGTTAGGTTTATATTCTATGAGCATATCTGCAATGTATTGAGGTCCTAGGCCATTAAGTGATTTATAAACAAGTAACAGTACTTTAAAATCAATTCTAAATGCAACTGGAAGCCAGTGCAAGGACCTGAAGACAGGTGTGATGTGTTCATGTTTTCTGGTTCTGCTCAGAATCCTTTGGGAAGGCCAGTGAGGAGCCCATTACAATAATCCACCCTGCTGGTGATGAAAGCATGAACAAGTTTCTCTAAGTCTTGATTGGAGACAAAACATCTAATTATTACAATTTTTTTGATATGATAATATGCTGATTTAGTTACTCCTTTTACATGACAACTGAAACTAAGGTCTGACTCCAAAATCACACCAGGTTGATTTTTAGTTGTTTGACCCCTAAAGTGAAGGTACAGTCGTAGCTGTTATGTATCTTGTAACTCATTGTAAGCCCTCTTTTGAGGCACCCGCAAGCACACAAACCCCTCCCCTCGCTTGCTTGAATATGGTTTAGAGAATGTGAACTTGGCTACATATGTCTTTACATCTCAAGAATGCCACTCCTTGATTTAGGTAAATTATCTTTTTCCACATGGAATGTGAATGGGTTGGGGCACCCTATTAAAAGGAAGAAGGTGGTGGCTTTTCTTAAGCGTAATTAATTGGATATTTCTCCAAGAGACACATCTTGCAATGCAGGAAGCTGAAAAACTTGGCAGGACATTTGGCGGTTACATGTTTTGCAGTGAAGGGTCAAGTAATAGTAACGGAGTTATAATATTAATAAAAAAGCATTTACATTTAGATGTATTAAACAAATGAAAGATAAGTCCGGAAGAGTTATTATGGTTTGGGCTGAAATACAGGGGCAGAATTTATTATTGACCAATATCTATGCACTTAATATTGACAAACAAACTTTTTTTTATATAGATTTAGAAGTGAAGTTGCAAGCTGCTGTGAATTATGAGACTGTGTTGGGTGGAGATTTTAATTTGTTAATGGATCCACTCTTAGACCATAACAGCCCAAAAGTGTATAACACACCTAAAGCAAAGTTGTCATTACTTAGGATATGTCAATCTCTAGGCCTCATAGATATTTGGAGACTTCTGGATCCACATGGAAGGGACTGCACCTTTTTTTCGAATGCACATAAAATTTTCTCTAAAATTGACTTTTTCCTTTTATCAAAATCACTTATCCCTTCTGTCATCACATACAACATTGGAAATATCTTAATTTCGGACCATGTTTGGGTATGTTTAGAGTTGAAGCCTTATATAGAGAGGAAAAAATCATATAGATGGCGTCTTAATACATCTCTCTTACAAAACCAACAAATTAATGGGTACATAGAAACAAACTGGTCATCAGTATCTTTGGTGGGAGTGGCTTGGGATGCTTTTGAGGCAGTTATTAGGGGACGTATCATTCAATTTGCGGCGCATTCCAAGAAACGTAAAGCACAAGAACTTTTGGAGTTGGAAAATAGCATTAAAAGGGCTGAAACAAAGATAAAACGTCAGGTGACACCTAGTGGTCTTCGAGAATTAACTCGAAGAATTAAACATCATGTGGTCAGTAAGGGAGTAACAGACCCCAATTGCAGCCATCTAATTAGATGCAGAGAAGGCTTTTGACATGATGGAGTGGAGGTACCTTTTAGAAGTCTATGGGTTTGGAAACACGTTTATAAGATGGATTAAATTATTGTACAAACAACTGGTAGCAGCGGTACTAACCAATGGATTAATTTCTGAGTATTTTGCACTAGGTAGAGGAACATGGCAAGGCTTTCCACTCTCCCCATTGCTGTTTTGTCTTGCTTTGGAACCTTTAGCTGCCGCAATTAGAAAAAACAAGGATTTTCCTGGCATTGTAGCAGGGGGACTAACACACAAACTTATGCTTTATGCAGATGACATTTTATTATTTGTCTCTGATCCTGGTAGGTCTATACCTTGTCTCCTTAGAATAATTGACATTGTTTCTAAATTTTCACGTTATAGGGAGAATTAGTCTAAATCAGAAGCCCTTGCACTGGCTGCATTTTGCCCTGCCTCAGCTTTTCATCCTGGCATGTTCCAATGGCCTAAGTCAGGTATTAGATATTTAGGAATTCTATTTCCCCAAATTTAAATGACTTAGTGAGAGCTATTTTCGACCCCTTTATGAAGAAGATTTCCTGTGATATAGATAGATGGGCTCCACTCCATATGTCAATGGCTGGAAAAGTCAATGTAATTAAAATGAGTTGTACGCCAAAATTGAATTATTTATTACAGTCTCTCCCAATACAAATACCGCTTTACTACTTGGATGCATTCTAATAAATTACAGAGACCTGTTGAGAAAGGTGGTTTAGGCCTGCCTAATGTTTTATTTTATTATTAGCTTTCACTCTCAGACACCTGGCTCATTGGTCACTTCTGCCTGAGCGAGCTCCCCCTTGGTATACGATTGAACAATTTGTCTTGCCTTCGATCTCATTATTGCAGAGTCTCTCCATTGAACTGGATAGTGAGGTGAAAAACATCTGATTATTTCACATTTGCATACAATTTGGTTAAAGATTTCCCGTTTGCGTAGCAATGACCCTTAACCGAATGCTTGTTCAAGTATTTGGTTGAACCCTAAACTGTGTATTAATAAAGCCCCCTTTCTATGGAGGGAATGGATTAAGAAAGGTGTTATTATATTAAGTGACCTTTATGAGAATGGTAGTCTGAAGTCATTTGAACATTTATTTCAGCAGTATGTCATATTTAGATCTCAGTTTTTTTTCGGTGTTTACAGTTATGACATTTACTTTGTACTACTTTTGGTTCTAGTACACAGCCTCTTAAGACAGCAGACATTCGTTGTATGGTAATTTTGACATATGTGAAGGGTCATGAAGCAACATCCTACTCCTGGTTGATTCAGAATCACGGTGATGGAGAGTTATTAGCTCTTAAGAAAATATGGGAAAGAGATTTGAATATAACATTTGATGACGAGGAGTGGCATAGAGTTTTAAAATATGTCAAAACGGCATCTAGCCCTCATGTGGTGTTCGGGTCAATTTGACCCGGAGAAGATTTTCTTTTTCCCGAAAATACTAGTTAATGTTATCGCTTTGGACTGAAACTTAGTGACTCTGTTCCCAAAGGGTATAACTAAATCTCAATATTTTTTTGGAAATTTTCTTACTTTTTTGTGGGGGTTTTGTTACCTTGTCACACTTGTGGTGTTCCCAGTCAAAAATGACCGGCCTATAAAAAATAGCTTATAAATCACTCATTATACCATATTTTCACCCAATCTTGGATTCAATCTTTTTGTCAACTTGTTCTCTTTCAATTAGGACTGGTTTTATATTTCTGTTTGCATCTGATTAATCATGGGCCTCATTTATCTGAGAGTAGGCATCTCATTTTTTGAGTAAAAAACAAATAATTTGTGAGTAAATTTGGAAATATGAAAAAAAATTATGAAAAAAAAATGGCTACTGTTGATCACACTAGTCTACTCTAATGTTTCACCAGGAATTTTGTTTTGAAATTTTTGTTTTGTAAAAAATATGGCACATAGTCACACTTGTGGTGTTCCCGGTCAAAAATGACCGGCCTATAAAAAATAGCTTATAAATCACTCATTATACCATATTTTCACCCAATCTTGGATTCAATCTTTTTGTCAACTTGTTCTCTTTCAATTAGGACTGGTTTTATATTTCTGTTTGCATCTGATTAATCGTGGGCCTCATTTATCTGAGAGTAGGCATGGTTAAAAATGGTCACAATGGCCGACCATTGAAAGTGAATGGGAGAGACTGAAAATAACAGAACAATTTAGTTTTCAGGAGCATGTTCATTATTTTCATGTACACATATGAGCATATGTGCTTGCAAACATCGAGCCCTTGGACCTGTGCATGTATCAATACATTTATACACACGCTACCCAGACACACACACGTCAAAACACACAAACTTTTTTGAGTATTACACACATTCTTTTCCACAGAGAGAAATTTGATCCTACCCTAACCTGCATCTAATATACATTTATCCATCTGACATTACCACACACACACACACACACACACAAACACAAACTGGCCGTGACTGCAGTGACCCGGCTTCAAAAGAATCTTTCTTTCATGTTCTTGTTAAAACACAGCTTCCAAAATATTATGACATTTTGTTTTGGAACTGTGAGGTTCTCACACAGAACTAGACAATATTTACAAATATACATCATGCGATAGCACAGGCATATATAAATGCCTCACAGCACCTTGCTTGTCATTCATTTGAAGCCGGGTCACTGCAGTCACGGCCAGTTTGTGTTTGTGTGTGTGTGTGTGTGTGTGTGTGTGTGTGTGGTAATGTCAGATGGATAAATGTATATTAGATGCAGGTTAGGGTAGGATCAAATTTCTCTCTGTGGAAAAGAATGTGTGTAATACTCAAAAAAGTTTGTGTGTTTTAACGTGTTTTAACAAGAACATGAAAGAAAGATTCTTTTGAAGCCGGGTCACTGCAGTCACGGCCAGTTTGTGTTTGTGTGTGTGTGTGTGTGTTTGTGTGTGTGTGTGTGTGTGTGTGTGTGTTTGTGTGTGTGTGTGTGTGTGTGTGTGTGTGTGTGTGTGTGTGTGTGTGTGTGTGGTAATGTCAGATGGATAAATGTATATTAGATGCAGGTTAGGGTAGGATCAAATTTCTCTCTGTGGAAAAGAATGTGTGTAATACTCAAAAAAGTTTGTGTGTTTTAATGTGTGTGTGTCTGGGTAGCATGTGTATAAATGTATCGATACATGCACAGGTCCAAGGGCTCGATGTTTGCAAGCACATATGCTCATATGTGTACATGAAAATAATGAACATGCTCCTGAAAACTAAATTGTTCTGTTATTTTCAGTCTCTCCCATTCACTTTCAATGGTCGGCCATTGTGACCATTTTTGACCATGCCTACTCTCAGATAAATGAGGCCCACGATTAATCAGATGCAAACAGAAATATAAAACCAGTCCTAATTGAAAGAGAACAAGTTGACAAAAAGATTGAATCCAAGATTGGGTGAAAATATGGTATAATGAGTGATTTATAAGCTATTTTTATAGGCCGGTCATTTTTGACCGGGAACACCACAAGTGTGACTATGTGCCATATTTTTTACAAAACAAAAGTTTCAAAACAAAATTCCTGGTGAAACATTAGAGTAGACTAGTGTGATCAACAGTAGCCATTTTTTTCATATTTTTATTTTTTTTCATATTTCCAAATTTACTCATAAATTATTTGTTTTTTACTCAAAAAATGAGATGCCTACTCTCAGATAAATGAGGCCCATGATTAATCAGATGCAAACAGAAATATAAAACCAGTCCTAATTGAAAGAGAACAAGTTGACAAAAAGATTGAATCCAAGATTGGGTGAAAATATGGTATAATGAGTGATTTATAAGCTTTTTTTTAATGGGCCGGTCATTTTTGACCGGGAACACCATGAGTGTTATAGGGTTTTGAACACCACATGAGGGCTAGGGATGCAATAATACACCTTATACAGTTTAAGAGTTAAGTTTTTACTGGACCCCTTCCAGACTGTTCAGGCTTGGGTTAAAAGATATTCTATATTGCTGGAGATGTAAGACTGAGGATGGAGACTTAACTCATGCCCTCTGGTTTTGTACAAAATTTCAGGATTTCTGGAAAAGGGTTCATGAACACATTTGCACTGTTTATACTCAGGTACGACTATGTCCTCAATTGTTTATATTAGGTGGGTGGACAGACAGTGACAAGAGACAAACACATAAGATACAGGGTACAAACCAGTTTAATAATTGGCAGACAAATAATTCTTAGGAGCTGGAAGTCAGAGGAGGCCTTTCCTTTCAGGAATGGATAGCAGAACTAGGTAGAGTGGCTGCATTCGAAAATATGTCTTATAGACAGATGGACAAACTAAATTTATTTGATAAGAAATGGTCCAGAAATTTATCTTATCTAGAAAAGGGGCAGTAATAATTTTGTGAGAGAAACACTTTCACATGTTCATTTTTATTTGTTTGTTTGTTTGTTTTTTAAGCAGCAAAGAAGAAGCTGTTGTTTGTGCACGTGGATCCTCCTGTGATGCGGTTGATTGAACTGTTTGCCATTGAACTCATTCAGTAAATGATCAATCTTTAATTCTCAGTCCTATCTCTCTTAAGTTATTATAGGAACAAATCCAAATCCAAACTTTTATTCAGGGATATTTATCTCATTCCTCACTACTGATTGTAAAAAATATGATTGTCTTATAGACAGATGGACAAACTAAATTTATTTGATAAGAAATGGTCCAGATATTTATCTTATCTAGAAAAGGGGCAGTAATAATTTTGTGAGAGAAACACTTTCACATGTTCATTTTTATTTGTTTGTTTGTTTGTTTATTACAGGAGGCCCACTGTCCATCAGAGTTTATCTGACCAACCCTAAACAAACACACCTGACCAGCTAATCAAGATCTAATCAAGGTCCCAATGCCAAGACCTGTGTGTGTCAGACTGTGATCTTTACCCTGAAAGTCATGTGATGTTTTGGAAAGAGAG
Organism: Megalobrama amblycephala; assembly: GCF_018812025.1. NCBI lineage: Eukaryota > Metazoa > Chordata > Actinopteri > Cypriniformes > Xenocyprididae > Megalobrama > Megalobrama amblycephala. The sequence continues at coordinate 51,205,077 of NC_063044.1, read as the reverse complement.
TTCAGAGGTCTGATATCTCTATAACGTACATATTCTTTCTGATTGGCTGATATGCATCATGCGTAACACAAGTACACTTATTTAAGCACTCAATGTAGTGGCAAAATAATACAGCAAAATAATTGAATAAAACAAGACACATCTTTTATATGGTATCCAGCAGAAAAACTCAGTTTGCTGTTTGGAACATTGATTTCCACAGGTTTGATTTTTTTATATTTTACATTTATTTTAGCAATTTAGGGACATTTTAGCAATGTTAAGTCTACTGGAACATAAGCAGAACAGAGATTAGAGGGGTTGGGGGCAATGTCAGGCACTGTGCTTAAGACTTCATCTTAAGATTGTACATTTTACATCCTAGTTTATACATTTTATGCGAGATACATTATATTTTCTTTTAGGCTTAATTTATGACTCTAGATAATCTGTATTTTTTATTTTATTTATTTATTTATTTTTTAGAGATAGATATAGAGATCATGGTTCTCCCATGACTAACAAACTAAATAATAGGCCTAGGTTCTGACAAAATATTATTTTTAATGTTATAAATGAGTAAATTTATAAATGTCTAAATGTTATAAATGAGTCTATTAAAAATATTTATTGATTTAAATGAATTCATGATGCAAAAAAAAAAAATAAAATAAAAAAAAAAAGTTTGATGAAATTAATAAATGAGGACTTGTTTCGGTTGGTTTTTGAAAGAATTTCATAATCGTCACCTACAGGTTAAACAGTACACATTGTTTCAAAATATTACAAGTTGTCGGTTCCGTGATCCATGACAATTAGAATAATAAGACACTATATAGAGCTGTTACCAATCAATTTAAATCATTAACAACAAAATTCATCTTTAAACTGCAGAGGTGGAACAAAAGTTGCATCTAAATTAGTACAATTACAAATGCACAAATAATGTTAAGATTAATGTTTTAAAAATATAAATTTTCTCATTGAACATTTGTAAAAAAAAAAAAAAAAAAAATCAATATCACATTTGCAATTGTGCTCATGAAAACAGCCCTGTTTCTTGTGATATTGCTTAATTATATCATATGTTATAATATTAAAGTCCCTGTAAAGTCAATTCTGAGAATTGTTTCTAGACATTATTTTTTAAAACAGATTGAGAGTTGTTTTTGACATGCATACATTCTTTATCTTTTTTTCTGCTACATGGTCTATTATTTTAGCTGCTAAATTAATATAATTAAAATTTTAATTGTTATGGAAAGCTTGTAGAATAGGACTAATACATTTCATTGTGAATATACTGCAATAATAATAATTTTCAGTGGCGCTTTAACACAAAACAGGAAACTTATGAATATTCATATAAGCTCCACCCAGTGTCACCGAAAAAATATCAGACACCAAATATTTCAGAACACCGGCCCCATATCATCGGTTGTCGGTGGGACAGGAGGATTAAGGACGAGGCGGGAGATAGTCTTTTCAGCCCATTCACCAAAAACAGCGGATTATCAGTGAATGCCAGTTTTCTGATGAAAGTTTGTAAAACTATCCGGTGTAGAACGATCACTTTAGAGACAAAATGAATCCAATTCAGCACTACACAATTCACAGTCTTTGTAATGTGTTTCAGCAATACATTTGTAACATTTATAATGTTATTAGAAACAATTCTGCTCAGACACCAAATATTTCTGAACACCGGACAGAGTCTCTCCCGTCCTCATCTTCCCGTCTTGTGGCGCCATCATCTCTCGACTTGACAGCAGTTGGCAGTTTGTGCCCACCAATAAGTGTAAGTTGCCGTGTGTGCTTATGGTATGATTAGTAGGTAGTCCACAATAACTCTACTAAAATTTGTAACCCTCTAACTTGATTCTTTTGTTTATATGCATCAGTATGTTTGACTCATTAGACTCAAGTCAGTTGAGGCTGCCGCTCTGGCGAGTGGGTGTGGTTTCAGCGCCGACAGCATACACGCCCCCAGCGTTTGAGAGCAGAAAATACTGCTCAGTTTTTTGAGATTTTGATAACTTATTTCATTTACTTGGCAATTTTTTTAATCATTCACATTTGGCTGGGTGGTTAATACATTTTTCTGTGGTGTGACAAACTCAGAACACATACTTTAAAATGACTTTACAGGGACTTTAATATCAAGATCTTAAACAAGTACGTTTTTGCAATCATATCTTGAATTTTGTGGGCATATGAATTCATTTTGGTGACATTTTTGTTGGTTTCTGACCTGGCACAACAGTAACAAAATAAATCAAAAGAAGAAACAAGTTATTGATTGCAGTTTTGAAGTCATCAAATTTGTGACTCAAGTCCACACCCCTGATAATAACTAACAAACAGACGTATGCAAGTCAGGTTCTGGTGGAAGAGTGAACTCTGATGTGTAAATAAATACAATCAGGCAGCTTTTAAAAAGTTGTTCTAATGAGAAAACTTTCATTTAGACACAGACATGAAGAATCAGCCTAGGAATCTCAACAATGGTGGCAATTAAAAAGCTTTTATGTTGCAGTGCAAATTAAATATTGCAGTGCATTCTGGGTGCTACCAATAAAAACATCCATGCTCCCATCATGCATTGCAGCAGGAACATATGCGCCGATTTATGTTTCTGCCGGTGGGTGTCCAGTGCCCCACATCAACCCCCATATATTATATTACAGATAAATCCGCATTCTGTTTTTGCGTTCCCTAACAGTGTAGTGGTAGAATTTTCGTTAATACAGTTAGAGGTCCAGCCGTGCTCTAATTATCAGTGGTTCGAATCTGCCCTCATATCGTTTTTTTTCCTCATAAAGTTCAAGGAAGTTAATTAATGTTTGTATATCAAGAGCAGGAAAATGTATGTGTGCATTTTGTTAGTGATTTCCCTGGAAAGAAGAGTCAAGCAATAGATTGACGCGTATGTCAGAAGACTAACTTGCACGAGCCACGATGCATGATTTCAAAAACAACACGTTTCAGCACTAGTTCGCTTCTTATTTAACTCAAATCAACGTCAACTTGATGTTTTATTTGCATTATATCCGTGCAGCAATATGACAATTTCGACCCAAAAAGCACATTCTTTTCACGAGTGTTGTCGCGAGTCATGCTCTCGCTGATATCTCATGCAAGGAGAGTTTGAGCGTGCTGATGTATCTGATCGAGAGCAGAGCCATTTGTGCTCGCACATCACTTGGATGCGCTCTCGACGTTTGCCATTAAAATATTGCCATATAAACGGCCTTAAATAAACTATAAAAAAGGGTGAAGATCGTGTCTGAAAGCTCCAATTGATTTTCTATTGGTTAAAATCAATGGAGAATATCTCGTATTTTTCCACGGGATTGGCGCTTATGAGCAGGAATAATTATGAGCTCAATTGTGTTACTAATTTATTTTATTCTTCCTATTCTCTTTAATTTTTGCTGTTTATGTGACTTTTTAGTAGCTTGTTTTGTGATGTTCAGAGATGATCTTTTTCTCTGAATATCCTGTTTGTCATTGTTGAGATTCATACACTGATGTCTGTGTCAAATATATATATATATATATATATATATATTTTTTTTTTTTTTTTTTTTTTTTTAATCAGAGCAACTTTTAAAAATCTCACTGACTAAATGGTAAAAGACAGTTTTATACTGTTGAAAGGTAAATCTTAGAGATTAGGCTTTAAATGAGTTCAGTGATTCAGGTCAAATGATGATTGTATTAAAACATAACCAACAACACCTGATCACACAACTAAAGCAAACACCGATCTCCATAATGGCAACTTAAATTGTGACTTTCTCCTTTAATGATTCTTCTTGTTAAAATCAGATGTCTTCAATAATGTTTCAACCATCACTCAATTATTCACTTAGCCTGTGTCTCAATGTGCATGCTTTCCATCCTAAATAGTATGTGACATTAGTAATATTCAATACTATTTAGGGTGGATAGGATAATATGCAGGGTTCGTTCTTATTATCTTGAACATAACTTCAGTGTTAATTTTATTTTTTATTTTTGTTTAATTTACTTAAGATGAATAATGACACCATTTTCTTTAAGAGCTGCTGTGCAGCCAAAATTATATACCAGTTATCAATGTAAAGCTGCTTTGACACAATCTGCATTGTAAAAAGCGCTATATAAAAAAAGGTGACTTGACTTGTTTCATTTTTAAGCTTAGAAACTCAGCATTTTATTGCATCTAACCATTTTGGTAAACTCCTAAAAGTGCTGAGAAGTACCTCTAATCCAGAGTTTACCACCCATGGGCTCCAGCTACCTGCGAAAAAAAAAAGAATAATCATATTTTTCAAAACTACTGACTTAATAAACATAAAATAGATGTCATTTAAAAGCTTGAGCCTGATTTTTACAATGCATGTAGCCAGTTTGATTAACTCCTAAGTAGTGATGAGTTATTTGTTGATAAATAGAAAAAAAAAAAGTTATCAATTAAAAACAAATATATAGATTTCACATGGCATTTTTCACTCAGAACTTATGAAACATGCATGGATCATAGAAAAACATTATTTACAGCAGATTCTCACTATTAAAATAAACATAATCCATCGCACTGATCATGAGATATTGGAACAATTTTAACAACCGTGGTTCTAAATGCTGTAACCATTGATTACTTTCGCCATCCCCACAAAATCTGATGCAGATGCAGCTTACATGTAGGAGAACTTCACCAAAAAGGTGATTTTTCTCTGATCTTATTTCCTTCCTGAGTTATTGCGTGTCAAATAAAAAAATAAATATAATATACTATATATTGTATAATATAATATAATATAATATAATATAATATAATATAATATAATATAATATATATATATATATATATATATATATATATATATATATATATATATATATATATATATATATATATATATATATTGTCTTTTATCAGCAGTTTCTCAGCATGAAAATGTCTAAATGTAATGTGTTTATATTGTCAAAATCTTTTTTTAAAAATTCTATCAAATTATACCTACCTTTTGTCTGTCCTTGATATAGTTTTGGAGTTATGAATCTTTACTTTTGTGTATGTCGTTCAGAGCGAGAGAAAAAAAAATGCCTTAAAGGGTTAAGCAGCTTGTTATTCAGACTTGAAATCAGATTTAATTAAATTATTTTAATTAATCCTTATTTTAATTAAAAATAATACCAACTTATTTTTGTGTTAAATAAAAAACAATTCCATTAAGTATAGTATTTTTTTTAGCATATTTTTTTTTGTTTTTGTTTTTTTTTTGTCTAACATATAACTATTATTTTTGTTTAAATGTAACTCTTTTTTTGTGTGTGTACTGTTTGCAGTTACTCATTTGAATGGTTAATTTGTAAGGAGGTAATTCTAACTCAATTAGAAATGTTGTTTAATTGAATTAATAAAATTGCTTGTAATCTGTTGCTACAATTTAGATAGTAGACAAAGTAGATATTATTAGTGTATTATTATTTATTTTTTACAGTGTACACCATGTTGCCACTTACTCGTTCTTTTTTTCCTCTTTACAGAAAGAATGGCACATCTATACACCTCTCTCATTTTGCTCTGTTTCTTCTGTTCAGTGTGGCCAAGAGATTGGTTGTTTCACTTTACTTATCTTGGAACAAAGTGTGAAGAAGACTGCAAGCTTGTGGGTCATGAGTACAAGTGTAAGTCTACTGATAAAGATGGAAATACCTGGTCAATGTACTGTTCACCTAAAACAAACACAGACTACTGGGGTAGAGGATGCGGTCAGTGTGGGAAAGGTGGAGGACGCTACTATTATTGCAAAACTGGTTTATTTTCTTGGGGATATTGTGGGCTGGTGACGGATAAGAATATCTATTATGGATCTAAGACAGGAGCGATGTGTCATGACAACTGTTACCAAGTAGATCACGACCACTTTTGGTGCGATACTGCACAGGGAAAAGATTACTGCTCACCATTTCTATACACAGATTACAAGGTCAACCTGTGTAGAGAAGACAGTCCATGTGGGAAGCGGGATGAAAACTACAACTGGTGCTATCTGGAGGAGGGAGGCTGGGGACACTGTGGGCCCGTGGAACCAAAGATTTTTCTCCATCGGTCTAAGGACGATCATTTTTGCGTAGACGAATGCCGATATCATGAGAGTGATGATTACTACTGGTGCCACACTGACGATGGCTGGGACTACTGCTCTCCAGATGTGGATGTAACCTATAAAGACAAGCCGTGTCGCTCAGGTCACTCCTGTGGCTTACACGGTGAAAGTTACAACTGGTGCTGGACCTCATGGTCAGATTATGATTACTGTGGGCCTGTTGTATCTGGAGAGTGCACTTATGGCACCTCTCAAAATTGCAACAGAGGAGACCTAAAAAACAGAAAACTGATATGCACACAGGTGGACAGAGCTAACAAAACAATAACCAACTTTACTGTGGAGCCAGCTCCTAATAACATCACCGATGGCAGTCAATGGAAAAGGGAGGCACAAATCTTAATCAGGCGCTGGTACAATGCGTACCTGGTGGACAAGGCCCAATCAAATCTGATCTACACTTATAATCTCCGTATCGACATGAAGGGCATTATCAAGCGCAACAATCAGTCCTACTATGACCTGCGGATCCATGTGAAACTGGGGCCTGGTAAAAGCACCCACCGTGTCTCAGATCATCGTTCATCCTGGAATTCCTGATCGCTACATGCGCAGAGCCTTCCTGGAGAGCTTCAGGCACCGAGCTCGAGTTTATGTTGATGTTTAAAGGCAAAATCAGCATTAGAGCTTTGGTTTGGAAATGTGCAATGTATAGTAGAGGCACATGTATGTTTAATATACCATATTGTAGAAGAAACTGCCCATCAAATAAAGGTGTTCAGCTTTGGAATAGCTTCCCTGATGAGTTAAAAAAGGCATTTCATTAACACAGTTTAAAATACTTTATAAAGGATTGGTAATGAAAAGATATACTGAATAGTGATGATAATGTTAGTAGTATAATGATAATAATAATAATAATAATAATGCATGTTCTTCTAAATACACATTGAAAATATCCTATATTGTCATATTAAATTGATGTCAATTAGTGCTGCTTGTGTGGAGTTAAGGGTAGGCATAATAAGCTTTAGCTTTTGGTCAATAAGAGTGTAAACATTTTTTTATTTTTTATTTTTCTTCTTTTTTAATTTTTTTGAATGATCTTGTAATTATTTTATTTTGTATGGTTATGTATGTGTATATGCATATGCACAATTGTATGTATTTACCTGTAAGTCTCATGTTTTCCTGTGCAAAATGATGCAAATGGAATTTTGCTTGTTGACAAACAAACAAACAAACAAAAAAACAAATAAATAAAAAAAAATAGTAGACCTACTACAGATGTAAATCATTAAGCTTTTTGCTGTACAACAGAAATACTGAGCAGAATAAACAAACAATTTGTTCATGAAAAATGTCTTCATCTGTATGACTTTCCATATTTAAGGTTCACTTTACAACTAGAGATTGACAGATAAGGGTCTTTCAATGGCAACGATACAATTCTAGAATGACCGATTACTATCATAAATGCTGATAATTAAAACAGAAAATTTGCTCAATTCACACACAAAAAAACCCCTTCAAAACAGAAATAATTCATTAATATTGGCATACTTTTTTAAAGGCACAAAGATCTTTTTATTAAAATATCCAAAAATCACTAGAACAGTGTTACATATTTTGTTGACTTGTGTACTTACATTATCCCTAATGTTTCCAAGAGAAATAAGCAATTTTAACTAGAGTACTGACTGTTCCCTTGTGAAAGAGAAGTGTGCTTAATTCTATTGAAAGTGTACATTTGTGTACTTCAAATCTGAGAGATATACTTTTTAAAAAGTGCACTTGCAAATAGTATAATATATTTAAAATTAAAGGCCACTTAATTATAGTTAAGAAGAGTACACTTTAATGACATTATTTCTTAACACACTTAAAGGATTAGTTCATTTTAGAAATAAAATTTCCTGATAATTTATTCACCCCCATGTCATCCAAGATGTTTATGTCTTTCTTTCTTCAGTCGAAAATAAATTAAGGTATTACATTTCCCATCATCCTCATTGGCTCTCACCTGCACTTCTCAATCATCCTCATCAGCAGCACCATTAAAGCACACACCTCGTCTTCTCTCATTGTCCAGTCTTGTTTAGACTAAGACTAACCTGTCTCCAGCGCTATTCTCCAGCGTCTGTTCCCCATTATGTTTCCCTGTCGTTCCTGTATGTATGTCTTACCAATCATGGAGGTGTGTGCTTCAGCCATCCACGATTTTCCCTCATCTAAAAGAAAGGACTAATTCTGTTAATCTCCATTTCCATCCATTTCAATCTTTAACCTGTTTATTCACCTGATATCTGCCATTTTACTCAGTGCTGAAAATTAAACATTCTGTTCATGATTTTTATTTTGATCAGACATTTGGTATTAAATTTCAATGTTCTTCTTTAAAATAATTATATGATAAATAACAACTATAATAATCGTAATGAATATGAATTAAAAACCTTAAATACTCTCAAATTACCCCACATAGCAAGTGATCTTGGCCCGACTGTGGCCTCAAGCTGGCACTGCTAGCCTCTTGTTGGCAAAGGCATGTATCCTGTCAGTCAGAGCTGGGCCATGTGTGGAAATGATGGCACAGCATGATCAATGCAAACAACATGAGGGTTGATTGTTGGTGAGAGAACCCTTATGGAAAGAAAATATATTTCCCTATATATATATGAATGATTAATATATTACATGATTTAACATTATATTTAAAAATATACAGAAAAATATATTGCATAAATATATTACAATATATTGAATAATACATAAGGAATTGTCGCTTTTCATATATTGAAAAATATGTGATAATATATTTACTAATATATCAGAATGTATGTCATTTCATATTCAGTACTTCATATTATATAGATTTATATGTGATCAGATATGGTACTACATGTATAACTGCAGATATACTCATGCAGTATAAACATATATATCGTAAAATATATTATGTAACACATTTCTTATATTTAATAATAATCTACATTTTAAATGTTTCACATTTTTAAGATAGTTAACAAAAGCACACCTGTGTGTGCAAAATAATAACTTTATTTAAAAAGTAATTGTGCACACTATATAATTCTAATGGTGTTCATCCAATCGTCAACCTAACCACAGGCTCTACTCTTCAGCTCAATGGTGAACCCCGAAAACTCACACATACCAGAAAACCTTTTCAATTCCAAAATAACACAACTTTAAACACTAACAGATCTCCCTCTATATCAATATTGAGCAAAACACATGAAGTAACACTTCATTTTAACATTTACTCTCCTTTAACAGTCAGAAGCAAAGCATGCTGGGAAGTCTGTTGTAACCACTGATCCTAACTCTTTCCATGAATGTGTGTATAAATATATGTGCAATATATGTACACAATAAAGGATAAAACTTTATGAATGTAATGCTATTTTTGTCATCATTTATAAATATTTTATATTTATATTTTATATACATAGGCATACATGGTCAATGTATTTATTGCTGTATATTGAAAAAATATTAGCACTAGTTTTTCATATATATCGAAATGTACTATGTAATATATCACATTATATTTTGTAGTATATTCCCATATATATTTGTTCCGTAAGGGAAGTGTGGCTCAGATCAATCCAGTGATCATCTACTCCAAATCAGGATTGTGATCTTGGACCAATTAAGTGCACTTTAACTGCAGTTGACTTGACTGATTTACAATTTACTTCATTTGAAATGATAATGTTTTATCTGTAAATAATGTTTTATCTGTTATGACATGGCATTTCAAAGAACAATTTTAAATAGTACTACAGTTTACAATATTGAATTGATTAAAATTTAAAACAAAACACACTGCATTTTATTACTATATTCCTGCTGCATTCCAAATCTTTGGGATGTGATGCTTTGTGAGGAACTGTTAGAGTGAGATTTAAAAGTTGTATGTGAATATTTATGACATGCAGGTAAACTTAGCCTAAAAAGGAGCAAAGAAGAAGCTGTTGTTTGTGCATGTGGATCCTCCTGTGATGCGGTTGATTGAACTGTTTGCCCTTGAACTCATTCAGTAAATGATCAATCTTTAATTCTCAGTCCTATCTCTCTTAAGTTATTATAGGAACAAATCCAAATCCAAACTTTTATTCAGGGATATTTATCTCATTCCTCACTACTGATTGTAAAAAAAAAAAAAAAAAAAAAAAAAAAAAAAAAAATGGCTGCCAAACAAAACGGAAAATTAAAGTAAAATATCCTAATTTAAATAAAGTGCAAAAAACTTTAACAGAAATATTTTACATATATTTCCTGAATTAATTCAAATGACTGGCAGCAACAGAACATTAAACACTAACAGATCTCTCAAGATCTCAGCGTTTTCACTACAATCCAGTTTGACTTTTTTGTTCTCCAAAACAATGACAAAATTTGCATTTAGGAGAAACAAGCATTCAAAACTTACAGTCTCTCACATATATGGATAAATGATTTTGATCACTCTGCACTTCAGCAGATTTTCTGTCCAATCAAATGCTCTCTAGAATCCAGAAGAAGTCCCGCCCCTTACATTGTAAGTTAAAATCGGTCGCTTGTTCTCACATATACTATTTTCTACATGGTGAATTGCACATAGTGCACTATATGGGGATAGCGAACAATTCAGACAGTGTAAATATGCTTTACAAATATTAATTAAATCTGTTTTTCTTTCTAACAATCATTCGGTATCTCACTATGGGAAACGCCTCAGGCATGATAGACTATGGAGCCCCCCCTCTCTGTGAAGCTCCTATGCTGCATTACTTCATGTAACAAATGTGTTGTCAAGGCTGATGTTTCCGAACACAGTGCAGTTAAAATCTGTTATGATAATGAGACAGAGGTGCAACCTTCAGAAAAAAGAAGGCAAGGCGTTTGACATCTATCTGCCACATAAAAGAGCACAGTGTCTTCCTGTTCCCCCACGACCTGTTCCTCAGACGGAGAACAGGAGGTTTTTGAATGCATCCAGGACTGCAAAACCCCAGAGCGCAGAGCAGGCCGCTCAACACCACTGCTTCGAATGATAAGCCACGGGGAATGCAGTCATTTGTGGCGGCTGCAAATTCTAGGTCCACTAACCCTTCCAACAAAAAGAAAAGGGACACATAGGACACAATCTCTGCATGGGAGAGATGGACAGCACCTAGGGTTTTCTGTGATGTCCTCTCCCAAGTTCACCACGTCCACCACAAAAAAAAAAGAAAAAAAAAGAAAAAGAAAAAAAAAAGTAGGCAATGTGGAGTTTGGGGGTGAAAAAAAATTGGTTTTAAGTTGTGTTCAAGCCAGTTCAGCTCCCCTCAACACACAGTGTTCACAGATTGCTGACAGCGAATACCACAAGTTTGAGTGCAGAAAACTCAGCCAGCAAAAGAATTTGGTCTGATGGGCACAAGTGTAATGTCACAAAGCGCTTCAGCCCTTGGGTTCAAAGCAAATAAAAAATTCTTGGTTGATCAATGTAGAGGGTGCAGGGAGACAAACAAACAAACAAAAAATAAAATAAAATAAAATAAAATAAAATAAAATAAAATAAAATAAAATAAAATAAAATAAAATAAAATAAAATAAAATAAAATAAAATAAAATAAAATAAAATAACCAAGAGATAAAGTGGTCTCTGAGTCACAAAGATCCTGGCCGTTTTTCTATCTGTCCACTAGATGGTGCCAGAACTCCATTTATGGAACCCTCTGACTCTTTATCAGGATGCTTTGAGAGTGTTCTGTGCACCCTTGAGTCCTCATTAAAGTTTACCAGGATGCAATTTTGGCTTGCCATGTAGGCTTCGAAGGAATTTCGGTGGGACGGCATCCTCTTATATTCCGTTTTATGAAGGGAGTGAAGCGTTTGAGACCAGTGTCGAAGCAACTGATCCCATCATGGGACTTGTCCATGGTTCTGAATGCTTTAAATCAGGCCCTGTTTGAACCTCTGCAGTGTTCATATTAAGCTCTCTTCTCTTAAAATGGTCTTACTCCTTGCTTTAGTCTCAGCTAAATGAGTGGGTGAGTTCATCAAGCATGTCTGAATTTAAGTTTGGATGACAGTATGGTAACACTGCTGTCTAACCTGGCTTTCGTTCCCAAAGTCAGTGATTTCATGTGCTTTCGGAGGAGTAGTTTGTGTCCTGTATGAGCTTTATGCTATTGTGTAAACAGGACATATCATTCAGTTATTCGTTTCATGGACCACTCAATGCAAGGGTAAGCCAATCTCCTCACAGAGCCTTTCCCATTGGATGGTGGAGGTGATTGAAATGGCCTATACATCCATGGGTCTTCATTCCCTGGTGGGCTTAAGGGATCATTCTACAAGGGGTATGGCTACCTCGTGGGCATTGTTCAAGGGGATTTTGGTGGGGGATATTTGTGTGGCGGCAAGCTCATACATTTTTTTCAGATTTTACAGTCTTGATGTCACTGCACCTACTATGCCTCATGCAGTTCTCAATGTTGTCTCTTTGGAGAATTGAAAGGTTATTTTTCTTTCTTGTGGGGTCTGTTCGGCAGCTTCGGAAAGCATACATTATGGGAGTTGGCTATATTATTCCTATAATGAGATACTTAGCGATTGTTTGAAAGATTACATTAGGATACTTGTGTAAGCCCGGTTCTCTGAGAACAAAGTGAGCTTCGTATCTCACCAAGATTCCCTACTCGCATAACACAGGGAAGAGCATGCTTAGAATGACAAAGTGAAGGTTTCTGCAGGTAATTTGAGAGGCTAAAGTTCAACAGTTTTTTAGGGTCTATACTAAATGAAATGTCACTTTATCAGCAGTGAATGCTCCACAGTACAACACTATCACACCCAAAGAACTTTATCTTCTCAAAATTTCCTGCACCACCTTCTTTGAACAACAGTTCTATTAAGTGTTAACAACGAAATTATGTGGTTTTGATAATCAATTAACACTGCTTTTTGTCATTTTTTACAAGATGGACAAAATTTGACACCAAAAAAGTAATTCGGTTTAACTAAAATTTCGATTTTATCAAATGACACATTTTTCGTTATACCAAATGATGATATTTTCAAACAATGCTAACAGGATGATATCTAGCTAGCAAGCAAAAAGGACAATCAAACATTTTATATTAAGTACAAGTTTTTAATACTACAACATTTTCCATGTTTTATAGAGGTTGTACCGAATAACCTGATGCGTATGAGCAAGTGAAAACATGAATTTTTCAAATAGTTAAAAGAGAGTTAGTTACTTGGAAGGTGTCTGAATTATATCACATCCTGTCACATAATATTGACCACTTGACTTAATCCAAAATGATCCCTTTATATTGGTTTCATGGTTTCAAATTCATTTTTCCAGACATTTTTTTTCTCATAACAAAGCAACGATTGTTGATATAGATGTTGATATATTATGTTATAAAATCATGCCAGAATAAAAAATACATACATTTATTACATTTTAAGATATTTTAATCATAAATGAAATGGCTGTATTGGCCTTTGGATGGTTAAATCAAATGATCTTTTAAACTTTATATGTAGCAAAATATAGTTAAATCCTTTTGGATTTAATAAAAAAGATCTAGTTGTACTACCTTACTTATTTTGGATGTCATATCTTTGTTTTTTTATTATTATATATAATTACCAAATTATCAAAAAATTGTGAGATAATAACAAAATATCTTTATGTCAGTATATATGGCAGTTTTCCCTGTGGTATCAAATATCGATATTTACTCCAAGAGAGTTTCTTTAACCTCCACATCCCAGCAGTGTGTTCCTGAGTTAAAACCCTCTGAACCCAGAACACAGTCAAATCTCTCTGGATTATCAGGAAGCGGCTGTTTGTTCCTGTTTTCTCTCACACTGGTCAGATCATCAGACAGGATGAGAAATGGATTTGCAGTGTTTGGATCCAGAATCACAGGAGCTGATGAGACACAATCAACAACTGCTTTTATTCTGATGTTCATATAATGATAAAATGCTGATTTCCAGTGTGTGTAAGAGCAAAGATCTTCTCCAGACTCACTGTTTTGGACGATGTCCTGCATCTTCTTCCAGACTCTAAACTGTAGGTTGCCCAAGTAATGTGACACATGAATCAAAGCTCCAGAAGCCATCTGTGGATCCGGCTGTGAAATCTGGACTCTGGAAGAACATTGAGGAGTCAGAACTGCATTGAAGTTTCTCTTGTAAGGACTGTATTGAGCTCCTAATAGAACATAATTATATTTACTCAGGTTGCCTTTGTTTTGTGTTGTATTTCGTTTGCAGATTTAAAACTTTTTAGGATGAGATGCACACAGAAATCAGGATGGGTGTAAATGCTTTTTCACAGCATAGTGTTTAAGACTACTTATTGTTCTTCTCGTATGAAACAAGAGACCTTTGCTTTACCTTATATGTTGGAACCACTTCACTGATGGGTCTGAACGTGTGATTGACGTGTTTCTGAGAATCTCTGCACACTAAACACACAGCCTGTTTGTCCTCCAGACAGAAGAGTTTGAGTTTCTCACTGTGTAAACTGCAGATCTCCTCAGACGAGAAACAACAAAGTTCTTCTGCAGATGCATTTAATTAATCCATTTTCACTGTTTGAGCTGTATATTATATATATATATATTTATATATATATTTATTACTGAACATAAACATACGAGCTTGATAAAAATGCTAATTTTACAAGGAAATTTCATATGGCACTTAGAGGTTTTGCATCTGAATTCTTTATATTAAATGCAGAGATAATATATTAAAAGCACAATTTAGTTCATAGTTTCAAAATAGCACAGTTGAGTAGACTTAGATGTTCTGATTATCTTAAGAAGCACTAAAGAAGTTTTATTATATTAAGTATAAAATTAGTGCACAAAAATAGAGCACTTTAAGTACATTATAGAAGTGTGCTTGTTTTTCACGTGGGCTGTTTTTGTGCACAAAGTATTCTCATCACTTCATAACATTAAGGTTGAACCACTGCAGTCACGTCGACTGTTTTAACGATGTTTATACCTGTCTGGAACTTGAAAGTGTCGGTTAAATTGCTGTCTATGGACGAGTCATATTTCTCTCAGATTTAATCAACAATATCTTAATTTGTGTTCTGAAACAAATTACAGCTGTGGAATGTCATAAGGGTGAGTAATTAATGACAGAAATTTCATTTTTGGGTGAACTAACCCTTTAAAAGGCTTAAAGGTGTAAGATAAAAAGATATATTTGTATTTTAAACCTGCTTCCAGTTTACTTTAAAATTAAAAGGTTTGTAAAAGGTTTTATTTCAGCTGATCTTGTTAAGGTGACATTATTATTTTCTAGTTTCATGTTTCCTTTTAAAAGTGTTACATTTACAGACCCAGTTTCAACCTGCTCCTTGTAAAACAATTACAAAACAGAATAAGTGCAAGCACATGTGAAAATGAAGAGTATACAGAAATAGATATGATGTAAATATGAGTGAAGAATATCTAATATCTTCTTATCAAAGCACAGATCCGTTATATATATATTTGTAAACACAAGCTTTTTATTTAGGATGTAATTAATAGCGATAAATCAATTTGAAAGTCCATATATATAAATAATAAAAAAAAAGAAATAAAAAAAAAAAACATTACTGGTGTGCATGGCACTGGCAAAACTATGGCACTGACACATTTTAAGATCTGTCAGTACAAGTTTTCAGTTAAAAAAGCTCAAACATGAATGGATTAGCTTAAGCCTTATCTGTGAAACCGGGGAAGTGTTTGTAGACAAAATTATCCATAGTGAGTTTGTCAAACAGTTTAAAATCAGTGAGATGTATACATTTTCCATTTAAACATATAAGAGTTGATCTTGCACGAGTGAAATTGCAAACAGGAAAGTGAACTGAATGTTACTAAAAAGACCAACCCTTTCAAGTAGCCTTTAATCAAGTGAATAAATCCTGATTTCTTCATTGAAATCTGGCTGGCCATTCTTCATTATTACACATTCATGTGATTGAAGACATTGTTCGATATTGTTGCAATAATGTGTAAATGCCCCATTTTTTGGCATGACCACGGATCTCTTGATCCTTTTGTTGCTGTATGATGAAACCCCAATTGCTCACCTATGAGAAAAAAATAAGGAAATGCAAGAGGATATTTATGCTCACAATCATTTACAGTACATGTTTGAAACTTGCTGATTGAAAATGTTGGTTTTATTATGATCAGATAAAGCACTGCATCCTAGAAAGCTCTCTCCTTTCAGCTTGTTTTTGACTTAATGGCTTGTAAAAAAATGGCTTGAGATGTTTTACACACTTACCAAAAATGTAGGGATGTCATCGTGTTCCACATCGTCAAACACAAATGCAGACCTTAGGTAAGAAAAATTGGGTTGTGTCTGTTATTAATTAATTGAACTCACTATGCTGAAACTTACAAACCTGATTCCAAAAAAGTTGTGACACTGTACAAATTGTGAATAAAAACAGAATGCAATGATGTGGAAGTTTCAAATTCCGATATTTTATTCAGAATACAACATAAATGACATATCAAATATTTAAACTGAGAAAATGTATCATTTTAAGGGAAAAATAAGTTGATTTTAAATTTCATGGCATCAACACATCTCAAAAAAGTTGGGACAAGGCCATGTTTACCACTGTGTGGCATCCCCTCTTCTTTTTATAACAGGCTTCTAGTTGCTCAACTGTCTTAGGTCTTCTTTGTCGCATCTTCCTCTTTATAATGCGCCAAATGTTTTCTATGGGTGAAAGATCTGGGGCCGGATTCACGAAACATTCTTAAGAATAAAATTTTTCTTAACTGCTAATTTCTTCTTATTTTTTAACTTAAGAAAAAAGATAAGAATATTTTGTATTCTCAAAAACTCTTCTTAAGAATGTTCTTATCTTTTTTCTTAAGATTGTTCTTAAGATCAAATTTAAGAAGTATTCATATTCCCGAAAAGAATGTTCTTAAAAATCATCGTAAATAACTTCTTAAAGTTAGGATAACCTCCAACCTGTCTTAAATAGATGCTCAGCGAATTTATTGGGTCGTTTCAAATGTTAAGCATATGACATAACACTAGCTAGCTAAATATAATACATATTACTTGTACCCTGAATGTGGACAAGCACTCTAAAGTCTGTAATTACACTATTGATCATTTGCGCGTACCTGTATATGATGCGCGCACTCAAGCTTGTACGGAGAACGGCACAAGATGTTAGCACGATTTATTAATTTGTTTCCTCTTTTTATAAACAGTGTGCACGATTTAGCAAACCGAGGGAAAGAATTAGTAAATCATGAGCATGATTTAGCCTACTATTTTTTTCTGCATGTCATGTGCGGGGCTCCGTAAGCTAGAACTAGCGAGGCAGCGCACACGGATACAGGACGCATTCACTCCAGAGAGAGCGCAAAAAAGTCAGTGTACAAATGAATGGAAAAGAACGTTGCATCTTGAGACAGGTTTTTTTTTTAAATAACGATTTTAATGGTCCATTAAAAACATGACAGAGTGATTAGCTCCCGTCAAACAATCACAACAAAAATAGTCTGCGCGCTCATTATGATATCTATGGTAGCCTAATCTACATGCAGTGACAGGCTTTGAGGTGTTTTTCATTCAGCGAGTCTTCAGCAATTACCCCCTTTCAATCAAATAAACACCATTCATTTTCTTCTTAAGTAAAAAATTAAGATCTTGCCCTAAGTTCTTAAGAAAATATTTCAGAACTTCCTAAGATTTTTTCAAGAATTGCACTTAGGAACATTCTTAAGAACTTCTTAGAATTTATCTTAAGAATTTTCTTAACTTCTTTCTTAAGAAGATGTTCGTGAATCCGGCCCCTGGACTGCAGGCTGGCCATTTCAGTACCCGGATCCTTCTTCTGCGCAGCCATGATGTTGTAATTGATGCAGTATGTGGTCTGGCATTGTCATGTTGGAAAACGCAAGGTCTTCCCTGAAAGAGACGACGTCTGGATGGGAGCATATGTTGTTCTAGAACTTGATATACCTTTCAGCATTGATGGTGCCTTTCCAGATGTGCAAGCTGCCCATGCCACACGCACTCATGCAACCCCATACCATCAGAGATGCAGGCTTCTGAACAGTGCTGATAACAACTTGGGTTGTCTTTGTCCTCTTTAGCCCGGATGACATGGCGCCACAGTTTTCCAAATTTTGATTCGTCTGACCACAGAACAGTTTTCCACTTTGCCACAGTCCATTTTAAATGAGCCTTGGCCCAGAGAAAACGCCTGCGCTTCTGGATCATGTTTAGATATGGCTTCTTTTTTGACCTATAGAGTTTTAGCCGGCAACGGCGAATGGCACGGTGGATTGTGTTCACCGACAATGTTTTCTGGAAGTATTCCTGAGCCCATGTTGTGATTTCCATCACAGTAGCATTCCTGTATGTGATGCAGTGCCGTCTAAGGGCCCGAAGATCACGGGCATCTAGTTGGTTTTCCGGCCTTGACCCTTACGCACAGAGATTGTTCCAGATTCTCTGAATCTTTGGATGATATTATGCACTGTAGATGATGATAACTTCAAACTATTTGCATTTTTTCTCTGAGAAACTCCTTTCTGATATTGCTCCACTATTTTTCGCCACAGCATTGGGGGAATTGGTGATCCTCTGCCCATCTTGACTTCTGAGAAACACTGCCACTCTGAGAGGCTCTTTTTATACATATCATATACATATACATACATATTTATATATATCATGTTGCCAATTGACCTAAGAAGTTGCAAATTGGTCCTCCAGCTGTTCCTCATATGTACATTTAACTTTTCCAGCCTCTTATTGCTACCTGTCCCAACTTTTTTGGAATGTGTAGCTCTCATGAAATCCAAAATGAGCCAATATTTAGCATGATATTTCAAAATGTCTCACTTTCAACATTTGAAATGTTATCTATATTCTGTTGTGAATAAAATATAAGTTTATGATATTTGTAAATTATTGCATTCCTTTTTTTATTCACAATTTGTACAGTGTCCCAGCTTTTTTTGGAATTGGGTTTGTTGTATCTAAATTATGCACATATTTCATGTTTCAGAATTTAAAAAATAAATAAGCCACACATAACCCCACTAAAACACTGACCTGGATGATCCATTTGATGTATTGGGTGAATCCACACAAATTCCCAGTTGTGCAGAGAGATATATTCCCTGGTGTGGCAGAGGTCATAGGTAACATGAGAAACATCTCTATATACCTTTTTTCCCCTTTCTTTTTGTATAACTTTAATCTCCGATGCATTATTATACTAACAAAAATTAAATGCACATTTATTTGCATCCCTGTCATTTTTGTGTTTGTTCTGTAAGTGTCTGACATAGTATAACTATAGACAAAAGAATATGGTATTTGGTTAGGAAATGTTTTGAGTAGGACTTTTAGAGGCACTTAACTGATAATGAATTGTCTTTTTAAATGTAAAACAAAGATTTCGTAAGATTTAGGATACATTTATTTTAAACTACATACAGTACAGTATACTGTAGTAAATATAACTGTAATTAATTTCCTCACCATTTTATTTGTTAATGCTCCTCTTCAAAACTGTGAAAATAAACTTGTGTTCAAGTCCCACAGAGATCTCTGAAAGAAGAGAGGGCTGTAAGCCTTAGATAATAAAAAATAATAATAATCTTCAACCTGTCACATATTGGCTTAACCCCTTCAGACCTGAATTATGTTCCACTAAGCAAAAAAAAAAAAAAAAAAAAAAAAAAAAAAACCTTACCCAATTGACATTTGCTCTTCTTTATTGTATAAATGAGTCTAAAAAAAAAAAGATTTGTGCAAACTCTTTTTTTTTTCATGTCTGCTAGAATGGACATCAGTGTCACAGACACGCCAGGCTGTGCACCCAGCCAATCACAGCGCACTCCCTCACCAGAGTACTGATCACACGCACCTGACATTCATCACCAGTCCAATCAGCAGCACTACTAAAGACACTCACAGTCAGTCAGTCATTGTCCGGTCTCGTTAACGCATACTTACCTGAATGCTTACCAACGGACTCCTTACCTGTTTCCAGTGTGTTCCAAGATCCTCCGTGTTCTCCTGTCTTCCGTGAGTGTTTCTGTGTATCCTCTGCACAACGTCTGTCCTCGGACATCAATACCTAGAGTGAAGATCAAGTCAAGTATTACTGCCTTGATATATTATCTGTCTGGACTATTTCTGCAATCCTTACCTGCTCACTGCTCTGGTTGTTTCCAATAAACATCATAACCTGTACCTGTGTCTCCGACCTCCTCTGTACATAACAATCAGGGCTGAAGCAACAAAACATTAGTCATATTTTAACTATACAGTTCTTATGAGCTAGAGTTCAAACACAATATGTGAACCATTGGTTCGTAATACTGTGTGTGGTCATGATCTAGCAGTTTAACAGCCCAATATTCTTCAGAAAAATCCTCCAGCTCCTGCAGATTCTTCAGTTTTCAAGCATCTTCTGCATATTTGAACCCTTTCCAGCAGTGACTGAATGATTTTGAGATCCATCTTTTCACACTGAGGACAATTGAGGGACTCAAACTCAACTATTAAAAAAGGTTCAAACATTCACTGATGCTCCAGAAGGAAACACGATGCATTAAGAGTCGAGGGGTGAAAACATTTGAACAAGATGAAGATGTCCAAATTTTTCTTATTTTGTTTAAATATCTTTTCTTTTTTTTTTTTTTTTTCATTTAGTACTGCCCTTCAGAAGCAAAACAGAAGACACTTAAATGTTTCCCGGAAGACAAATTAAATACAATTTACTTTGATCTTAAAATTCAAAAAGTTTTCAACCCCAGACTCTTAACCCTCCTATTATCCTCACCTTGATATCCTCATTATCCTCACTCCCCCTACACTATTATGATGCTCCAGAAGGAAACACGATGCATTAAGAGCCGGGGGGTGGAAACTTTTGAATTTGAATATCAAGGTAAATTGTACTTCATTTTTCTTCATTTTTTAAGAAAAATTGTGACATCTTCATCCTGTTCAAAAGTTTTCACCCCCCCAGCTCTTATTGCATAGTGTTTCCTTCTGGAGCATCAGTGAATGTTTGAACCTTTTTTAACAGTTGTGTTTGAGTCCCTCAGTTGTCCTCAGTGTGAAAAGATGAATCTCAAAATCATTCAGTCACTGCTGTAAAAAGTTTCTGAAGAGCAGAGCTCAGTTTAACTGCTCAGAATAAACAAGGGATTCATTAACATCCATCACAAAACAAAAACAGTCGTGGATAATCAGGTAACCACACACAGCATTAAAAACCAATGGTTCACATACTTTTGAACCTGTACAATTTAACAAATGTAGCTATTTATTATTTTTTGTCAACTATACATCTTTTATGTAAAATATCTTACTTTACACAGATTCTGCAAGTAGTTCACATACTTATTCTTGCAACTGTATATACACCTGTGCCTCTTGTATTAATTTACTTGATCATTAATTTACTTGTCTCATTTTTCACTTTCTATTTACTCATTTAGGATATTTAATATTTACTTAATTTTATCATCACAGGAAATGTGAATCGTTATCCGTCATTTGGTAATTGCTGATAAAGAAAAATGTCACGTTGCAATATTGGAAAATAAATATAAATCCTACTTCACCATGCTGATTACGGTAGGCTGTCTTTATTTATTTTCTTAATATTTCTCTTATGGTCTATATTAAAAACAAGCATAAAAACTAGAACATAAATCAGGAACAAAATAAATCAGAGAAAACAACGAACAACAAGGAAACAGCAAACACCTGCATAACATACATTTCCAACAACTGACAGAGAATCAGAGAAACACAAGGGCTGTTTATACACAGGGGTAAACACGCTTAACAAGATAAGGGGACACACCTGGAGAACACTCATCAACCGGGAAAACTACAAAACTACAACCATGGTGTCACAGATCCCGTGTTTCCCTGGACTCCATTTCCCATGATCCTCCTGTTTCTACACCTGCACTCACTTCCCTCGTCAGCTCCCCATCATCACGGATCACCTGCACCTGGACTCTATTGTCAGCACTCCTATATATTGCACTCACTCCCTGCACTCCTTGTCCGTTCTCTGTTTATGTTAAGTGTATGTTGGATGTACTCTGCCTTAGTGTTCATTAAAGTATTGTATTATTGTGGAAATCCGTGATCTACCTCATCTCTACACCACCATACCGTAACAGAAGAACGGACCTAAAACCGACCGGATTTTCCACAAAAAAAAAAAAAAAAGGATGGAGACTTCCACCAGCTCCCTGGCTCCTGCTCCTCCAAGGCCTCTCTCTTCTATGTCAGCTGGCAATCGGCTCATCGGGCTTCTACAGGTGGGTCGTTCGCTGGAGAGGTATGTGGAGGAGTTCGTTGAGCTCGCTTCTTTGTCTGACTGGCCTGAAGCATGTTTGATCTCTCTGTTTCTGGATGGACTAGATGAGGACACCATCCGTTTTGGTGAACCCGATTACCGATTCTCCTTAAGCGAAACCATAAATTCCATTTTGTGGTTAAATGACTCCAAATTTTATGTCGATTGGGTTCAGGATGGGTGTCTGTTTCTAGTCCATCCAGAAACACGGTTGGCCGGGCCAGTCAGTCAACCTCCGTCTTCCTCCGCATACCCCTCCAGCGAACTCCCTACCTGCCCCACACGGAACCCACACTCCTCAACTGGGTCCCGTAAGCGGAGGAGGAGGAAGCAAGCCGCTCCAGTATCTCCAGGGCCCGCTCCAGTATCTCCAGAGCCCGCTCCAGTATCCCCAGAGCCCGCTCCAGTGTCTCCAGAGCCCGCTCCAGTGTCTCCAGAGCCCGCTCCAGTATCTCCAGAGCCCGCTCCAGCCCTTTCCGAGCCTACCGCTCCAACCCTGTGCAAACCGCCAGATGATGCGGTCTGGTTAATTGACTTTTGGTCCGAGCCCGTATCTCCAGTCTCCGCCGAGCCAAGTTCTCCAGTCTCCGCCGAGCCAAGTTCTCCAGTCTCCGCCGCCGAGCAAGCTTCTCCAGTCTCCGCCGCCGAGCAAGCTGCGCCAGTCGGCTGCGCCAGTCTCCGCCGCCGAGCAAGCTGCGCCAGTCTCCGCCGCCGAGCAAGCAGCGCCAGTCTCCGCCGAGCCAAGTTCTCCAGTCTCCGCCGAGCCAAGTTCTCCAGTCTCCGCCGAGCCAAGTTCTCCAGTCTCCGCTGAGCAAGCAGCGCCAGTCTCCGCCGCCGAGCAAGCAGCGCCAGTCTCCGCCGCCGAGCAAGCTGCGCCAGTCTCCGCCGCCGAGCAAGCTGCGCCAGTCTCCGCCGCCGAGCAAGCTGCGCCAGTCTCCGCCGCCGAGCAAGTATCCCCTGTCTCAGCCGCCGAGCCAGTATCCCCAGTCTCAGCCGCCGAGCCCTCCGCTCCTGCCTCAGCCGC
Source organism: Megalobrama amblycephala (assembly GCF_018812025.1). Taxonomy (NCBI): domain Eukaryota; kingdom Metazoa; phylum Chordata; class Actinopteri; order Cypriniformes; family Xenocyprididae; genus Megalobrama; species Megalobrama amblycephala. Next base: position 51,181,565 of record NC_063044.1, on the reverse strand, counting down.
TGCCGAGCCCTCAGCTCCAGCCGCCGCCGAGCCAGCTGCTCATATTATGAACTTTGTTGTTGATACATACTGCCCTAAGACTGTTTTCCCTCCCTGCCTCCCTCTCCCTCCTCCGTCCATTTGTGTCTGCACTGAACCTCCACCTCAAGCCCCCTCACCCAGACCTCCACCTCGGACCTCTGGGCGATTACCTTCACCCCGGCTCCAACCTCCCTCTGCTCCACCGTTGCCCATCAGTCCACCAGTGTCACCAGTCTCCATCCTGCCCCCGTTCACACCTTGGTCCCTCGTCAGCCTGCCCTCACTTCTGGACTGCACTCCTCCGTCTCCGCTCCGTCACTCCGTCCCTCAGCTCCAGTTGGCCTCCTCACTCCCCCCAGTGTTCACTTTGTTGTCTGTCGCCTGTCTCCTACTGCGGCCTTCTGGAGCCCCGGCTGCGCTTCGGTCGGCAGAGCCGCTGGTTCCGCCATCTCCCGCCGGTCCTTCAGCGCCGCCTGGGCACAACGGCATGAAGCCTTCGGTCCCTGACCCGCCATGGCGGCCTGCTGCACCTGACCCGCCATGTCTGCCCGCTGCACCTGACCCGCCATGTCTGCCCGCTGCACCTGACCCGCCATGGCTGCCCGCTGCACCTGACCCGCCATGGCTGCCTTCAGCACCTGACCCGCCATGGGTGCCTTCAGCCCCTGACCCGCCATGGCTGCCTTCAGCCCCTGACCCGCCATGGCTGCCTTCAGCCCCTGACCCGCCATGGTTGCCTCAGCCCCTGACCCGCCATGGCTGCCTTCAGCCCCTGACCCGCCATGGCTGCCTTCAGCCCCTGACCCGCCATGGCTACTGCACCTGACCTGCCATGGCTGCCCACGGTTCCTGACCCGCCATGGCTGCCCACGGTTCCTGATCCGCCATGGCTGCCCACGGCTCCTGACCCGCCATGGCTGCCACGGCTCCTGACCGCCATGGCTGCCCACGGCTCCTGACCCGCCATGGTGTTTGAGCCTGCCCTGGAGACCTCCACTCCAGTCTACTCTCCCCTTGCTCCGGTTGAGGTCTCCAGGGCACCCCCCCCTCCCGGTTGTTACATCTACGGCGCGAGGACGCGCCTACCGGGAGGGGGAGGTACTGTTACGGATCCCTTGTTTCCCTGGACTCCATATCCAAGATCCTCCTGTTCTCCTCACCTGCACTCACTTCCCTTGTCAGTTCCTCATCATCACGGATCACCTGCACCTGGACTCTATTGTCAGCACTCCTATATATTGCACTCACTCCCTGCACTCCTTGTCCGTTCTCTGTTGTGTTAACGTGTATGTTTGGTGTTCCTGCCTTGGTTTATTCTAGTAAAAGTATATGTATTGTGGAAATCCGTATCTGCCTCGTCTCTCTACACCAGTACCGTAACACATATATTTGTACATTTTAATACATCTATTTGGGAACATGTTTGTATAAGTAAAGGTATTTTTTTTTTCACAGTACATACACAAAATAACAATGACAACAACAAAAATAAAGCAAAATCAAATTTCAAATAAAAAATTAACGTGATCTCACGAGAATAAGTGTGTATTTTTACCACACGTGCTTTTATTTACATTTTCATACATTCTAAAATGTACAATATTGACGTATTGACAGCACTAAAACATAAAAATAATCCCTTTATCTGGAGATCTCCATTCTCAGCAGCAACCGTAAACCTCAAATCCCACACTGCTTATGACAAATTCAAATTCAAAAACTGCGCCCTCAAGAAGTGTTAAGACATGGTTTATGGCAGTGATACCAAACACTTATTGGCTCTCGCCTGCTTCATCATGGATTGCAATATGACGTGTTACAGTTGATATACATTAGAAATTTGGAAATGCGTGCCTTAAGGGTGAAGCCGGTGTTACGGTTTACCTGGTTACTGTGCTAAGTTGTGACCTTAAAGTCAGTGCAATACATCCATTACTATTAAACAGGCATTACATGCTGATATTAACAAATAAGGGATTTCATTGCTTGTAATGGTAAAAGTTTGTTAAACAAAATCACCAGTTAAGTCAAACTTGTAACAGGACTCAAGCTGCATCAAAAACAAGCAGTCAACTTAACAACAAATCGTCTTATCAGACTTTTGAATGATTTGTACATCATCACACATTGTGTTGATATATTTCATAGCTCATTGCGATCAAAAGCTTTAATGTTAAGCTGACTGCTTCTTTTTGACGCAGTTTGAGTTTGACTTCACTGGGTACACAAATTTTAGCCATTACAAGTAATGAAGTCCCTTATTTTCTAATCTCTACAATAATACCAGCAGCATGTAGTGCAAATATTTAATTGTAATGGGTGTATTGCACAAGCGTCACACGGTAACCAATTAAACCGTAACACTGGATTAACATTCTATAAAGCGATAAAAGGGAAATTATACAGATATCTTTGTGATATAAAGATTTGTAAATATTTTGTAGCTGTAAAAACCTAATAATGCTATGTTTAAATGTTACGTCCATATTGTACATTTCATCATGTACTCAAACTTACAAAAAGTATGTTTTGTTTCTTTGGAAGTTACGTATTAATACCTACGTATTAGCAATGAGACCATTTTATTTAGAAATGTTTATATATAATGCTAATATTAATCATTTTAGTACAAGTCATTCAATCCAATAAGATGTTGGTCACTAGAAAGGCTGAAGTGTTTGGTCAGCTGTCTCAGCCGTTTCATTTTGTCAGGTTAACATGATTCCATCTATTCTGTCTTTTATATTTTTAATTTTATACATGATCTCCTGTAACTGGTTAATTTTGTTCCACATGTCACTGAACTCCTTGGGATCATTGCTGTTTAGGATTTTTTCAAGCACAGATTTGACCTGAGCGACTATTTCTGTAAGTGTTCCAGTCAAATGCACAGTTTCAGAAATCTGCACAGCCAATCCACCATGTTCATATATCTGTATGAAATGGAATAATTCATAGGCAGAGGCAAAATATTTATCTAAGTAACTGACCTCAAGCCTTGGGTCTTTAATGTCTGTCAATATTTCCTCAATAGGCTGATTAATGTCTTTCAACTTGCCAGTCATAAGCAAGATTTTATTCTGAAATTCATTCAGCTCAGCTTCAATTTCTTCTCTAAATTTTGTCAGTAAGTTTGATTTCTTTGAGTTCCAGACTCTACTGCCAATCGCACCACCTGTGACCACTGCTGCTCCTGCTCCACCGAGAACAGCGGAAGCTCCCAAAGTAAAAGGAGCTAAAGCCATTCCCACACCCATCATGACCCCTCCAGCTATTTTGGAGTTTTTTCCATGATTAGAGCCTGTAGCAGCACATCTGAAATTTTCTTCAAATGTTTTCAGGACATTACGCAGTGTCGACATGCACTGCTGGATTTGAGGGTAATTACTCTCAAAGCATTCAATAAATTCCTTTTTGGGATATTTAAAAGAATATCTAGAAAAAAAAAAATATTTTATTAGAATTACAGTATTATTATAGTATTATTATATACTGTACAATTTGCCCATAGTAACTAGCTGATACAAAACCAAGATTCTTTAAGTTTTAATCATTTATGCTACATAAATGTGTAGTCAACTTCAAATATAATTTTTTTATTAATACTGCTTCATAATACAATAATACATTTAAAAAAAAAAACTCAATTATTCTCTGAATCAAGTGAGTAATGCATAAGAACGTTCTCTTACGCCATTCTAGGAGGTTGCTCCATGCTCTTGCACCGGCAGGGTTGATCAGGTGGTTCAATTTTTCCTATGATTAATAAAACACACGTTAAAACATTTTTATGAGAGATCAGATTATCCCATATTATAGATATAAACAAAACAGAATTCCAAGGTTTTTATTCAAACCCCTTTCTCATTTCACTTTTCCCTCAAAATTGTTTACTTCAAAAGGTTGTGATTTTGACAAAGTCTAAAGCAATCTGTTCAAACGAAATAAAAAGTGAACATTTTGTCAAATCTTTTATTCGGTTATTGACAAAATTCAAATGTATCAAGAAATTAAATCGGATGCATAAAAGAAACACTGACATTGTTGCTGCTTTTATTTCAGCCCAGTGCTTTCCTGTATACATTTAATTTCAATGCTTCTACCTCAACATATCCACTTATAAGCAATGCAATCAAGAATATTCACATTTAGATTCGTTGCAGGAAGACACATTTGCTCTGAATTTACTTGATTTCTGTAGAATTCATATGGATGATAATTTCACATTTCTTCCCAGCAGGATTCATTAATCAGAAGTGAAACTATTCTATACAATTATCACTATTGACAATAAATCCAGTTCAAAGTCCCACACTGATACAAAGGTGATTTTGTTTACCCTTCCACTGCAATATATATATATATATTAGGCTACAATGAGAAATGATACAAGACCTACAAATGTGTTCTATTATATTGTGTGTATATATATATATATATATATATATATATATATATATATATATATATATATATATATATATATATATATATATATATATATATATATTTGTTATGTATTGTTTCTTATTGCATAAGAATACAATTACCCTGCCTCATTGTTGGACATATTTGGAAAAGCCCTATATAGGCAATTATGTAACTAGTACATGCAGTATTACATAAAGTATTCAGACCCCCTTAAATTTTTCACTCTTTGTTATATTGCAGCCATTTACGTTATTTTTTTTTTCCTCATTAATGTACACACAGCACCCCATATTGTCAGAAAAACACAGAATTGTTGACATTTTTGCAGATTTATTAAATAAGAAAAACTGAAATATCACATGGTCCTAAGTATTCAGACCCTTTGCTCAGTATTTAGTAGAAGCATCCTTTTGATCTAATACAGCCATGAGTCTTTTTGGGAAAGATGCAACAAGTTTTTCACTCCTGGATTTGGGGATCCTCTGCCATTCCTCCTTGCAGATCCTCTCCAGTTCTGACAGGTTGGATGGTAAACATTGGTGGACAGCCATTTTTAGGTCTCTCCAGAGATGCTCAATTGGGTTTAAGTCAGGGCTCTGGCTGGGCCATTCAAGAACAGTCACGGAGTTGTTGTGAAGCCACTCCTTTGTTATTTTAGCTGTGTGCTTAGGGTCATTGTCTTGTTGGAAGGTAAACCTTCGGCCCAGTCTGAGGTCCTGAGCACTCTGGAGAAGGTTTTCGTCCAGGATATCCCTGTACTTGGCCGCATTCATCTTTCCCTCGATTGTAACCAGTCGTCCTGTCCGTCAGCTGAAAAACACCCCCACAGCATGATGCTGCCACCACCATGCTTCACTGTTGGGACTGTATTGGACAGGTGATGAGCAGTGCCTGGTTTTCTCCACACATACCGCTTAGAATTAAGGCCAAAAAGTTCTATCTTGGTCTCATCAGACCAGAGAATCTTATTTCTCACCATCTTGGCAAACTCCATGCGGGCTTTCATGTGTCTTGCACTGAGGAGAGGCTTCCGTCAGGCCACTCTGCCATAAAGCCCCGACTGGTGGAGGGCTGCAGTGATGGTTGACTTTCTACAACTTTCTCCCATCTCCTGACTGCATCTCTGGAGCTCAGCCACAGTGATCTTTGGGTTCTTCTTTACCTCTCTCACCAAGGCTCTTCTCCCCCGATAGCTCAGTTTGGCTGGTCGGCCACCTCTGTAACTGAAGTTGGCAAATCGTTTTGGCATGTTGGGTCAGGACTTACCTCCTGATCAAACTCCCATCGCTTTACTTTCTACATCTCTTCTATCCTCACTAACAACGCCTGCCTCCACCGTGATAATCGGTGATTCCATCGTCCAAGGTCTCTCACTCTCTTCTTACGGAGCTAAAGCAGCAGTCCATTTTTTTCGTGGAGCTAAGGTACTGGACATAAACACACAACTTTCTGATGTGCTTGGAAAACACGCAAATGCAAACACTGTTATAGCGTATGTTGGTAGCAACGATACCTCATGCCGTGAATCTGAGACTTTAAAGGAACATTTTAAATCTCTGCTGATTTCTCTCACTAACACAGGGAAAAATATTGCTATCTCAGGTCCACTGCCTACTTACAACAAGGGTATTGAAAAATTCAGTCATCTGCTTTCCCTTAACACATGGTTAAAATCTACATGTAACAAATTCAAGGACATCTTTATAGATAATTTTGATCTGTTTTGGGGCACGTCCAGCACTTTTTAAGAGAGATGGCCTGCACCCAAATCACAGGGGCGCCCAGATGTCTTGCGCACCATATTGAACAACATATTTTATCATGACTACCTTCCGAATGTACTACCGTTGAATTCATAAAACCTATTGTTTCAGTTCGTCATTATATTGCTAAGAATAACACAGTGGGAATAAATATGCATAATTTATTGAAAGTTCCCACGTCTAGCTCAACACCTATGGTAATGAAATCAACTGAAATGAACATGCCTCTCTTTAATGTAAGAGCATTAACAAATCATTTTGTATTAATGATCTTATCAGTGATTTTAACTTGGACTGTGTTTTTCTTACTGAGACCTGGCTGGGTCTATACATTTTCAACTAGAATAGGGAAAAAGGGTGGTGGCACAGCAGCAATTTACAGAGAAACCCTCAAGGGAAGGGACATTGACCTTGGTACATTTAATACCTTTGAATATAATGCTATTTTTTTTTTTTAATTCTCAACCTCGTCTACTTGCAGTGACATTATTACAGATCACCAAAATTACTCATCCCCCCTTCATAAAGGATTTCTCTGACATGCTGTCTGTCATTCATATGAGTTATGACAACTGTGTTTTAACTGGGGATTTTAACATACATGTTGACAATTCATCAGAGATTAGAGCTAAAGAATTTAAACGTAAATGTAAACGTACCCATCCATAAACGTGGTCACCCTGACAGCACCATAGTGTCGGCCCAGATCCGGTCCACATCTGGTCCGTATGTAATCCACATGTACCAGGTGTGGGCCGGATCTGGGCCACACTATGTTGCTGTCTGGGCACACATTAGATTTAGTTGTAACACATAGATTAAATATCAATATAACATCTTTTCTTGCATTATCTGATCAATTTTGTGACTTTTTTAAGAGTATTGATCATCTTGTAATAAATGCAACTGAACGCATTGTTAAAAAACGTTATAAGTGGCTGAAAATTTCACAATGCATTATAAGAGTTATGAAAGGAACATTTTACCATCATCCTGTGAAGATTTAGTTATTGAGTTTAATAATAGAATGAGAACAGCTCTTGATACTGTTGCTCCACTTAAAACTAAAAAGTTAACAACAAAAAAAGAAAATTCCTTGGAAGACAAATCAGACTATGAAACTTAAAGGTCCCGTTTTTCGTGTTTTTTTGAAGCTTTGATTGTGTTTATAGTGTGCAATATAACATGTGTTCATGTTTCGCGTGTAAAAAAACACAGTATTTTTCACATAATTTACTTATCTGTATACCGCTGTTTCCACTGTCATAAAAACGGGCTGATGACTTCCTTGTTCTATGAAGTCCCTCCTTCAGAAATACGTAACGAGTTCTGATTGTGCCAGCGGTTCCTGTGTTGTGATTCGACAGCAGCTTAGCGCATCTTGCCCGGAAAGGTCACGCCTCTTACCATAACGTGGAGATGCACGCGCTCAGTGTTATTGTAAACATGTCTTTAATTTTACCCTATCAATCTGAGCCAGAATCAGACCCGGTGATTGGACTGCGGGATGAAAATAACAGCGTTTCGACGACATGGCGACAAACACACTCTACAAACGCAACTCTTGTGTATTCCTGTGGGCGGAGGTTAGTCAAAAAACTGTTTTAGTGACGTCATTAAAGAAGGAAGTAGAGGGATGTAGTCCAAACTGGCCGTTCGATGTAGGCGACTTCTGTTAAATAAAATATCTCGCTTGGCATTGAACTTTGAGTTTTAAAATTTTACAGATTTTATTTATACTCTAACAACAACATTACACACTAACTAAAGTTTGAAACATGGGATCAAGAAGAACAGGACCTTTAAAAGAGACTGTAGAAGTGCCGAACAAAGATGGCGTAAAACTAAACTAGAAGTTCACTCAAATTCATAGAATGCGCCAAGCTTATTTCGCAAACCTTATAAATGCAAACATTAATAACCCCTGATTATTATTTAATACAATAGATTCACTAATAAATCATAAAATTGATAGCTCTGAGTTACCAAACGGGAAATGTGAAGAGTTTGCTGACTACTTCAGAGATAAAGTTATAAATATTAGATCAGGAATCTGTTCAATACGTGATAGTAGGTCAATTATGTTCCCTTCATTATCAAGTGTAGAGAATACTATCAAAATGGAAAGTTTTACTTTGGTTGATGTTGAGACACTAAGAAAGGTTGTAACAGAACTGAGACCCTCTACTTGTTCCTTTGATCCTATTCCTACCTCTCTTTTTAAAAGTATCTTTGATTCTATATCTATTGATATCCTTGAGATGGTTAATCACTTCCTGCAGCTTGGCATTTTCCCTTCTGACCTTAAATCTGCCCTAGTAAAACCTGTATACAAAAAAGGGAGCTCAGATATTTTAACTCCTAGTAATTATAGACCGATCGCAAACCTTAGATTTTTAAGTAAAATATTAGAGAAAATAGTGCATTCTTAAATGCCAATTCGAAACTAGAGATGTTTCAGTCTGGTTTTAGAAAATATCATAGTACAGAGACTGCTCTTATTAAAGTAGTAAATGATATAAACATAAACCTTGACACAAACTGGCCTTCAGTTCTGGTGCTTCTTGACTTGAGTGCTGCATTTGATACAATAGATCATAAGAATCTTTTAAATAGATTCAGTGACTATGTTGATCTATCTGGAACAGTTTTAAATTGGTTTTTACCACTTGGGGTTCCTCAGGGATCAGTTTTAGGACCACTACTTTTTAAACTATATATGTTACTTCTCGGTCACCTCATCAGGAGGCATGGTATTTCTTTTCATAGTTATGCAGATAACACACAGTTGTATGTAGCTGTGTCTCCTGAAGATTCTGTGCAAACTGATTCACTAGCAAATTGCATTAAAGACATAAATGACTGGATGTCACAAAACTTCTTACAACTCAACCAAAAATAGGCTACAAGCTTCAAATAATGCGGGGATTGTATGAATTTGTTGTGGCTAGCCTATATTTCAAAGGGTTTGTGTTCGAACGAAAAAAAAAATTAAATGCATTTTTCTTCCCATTTCATATTTTTCCCATCACGCATTATTAGCTCTGTAATTTTGCATTAATTACCCCGATCACAAAATCCTGGAGGGAGTCTCTTACCAGAAGGTGATTCAGGCCCCGTCGCCATCTTAGGGTATTGTATCTGACTGCAGATCACAGCACAGGAAAATGCTTTCTAAAACAATAATAAATACATTCAAAACATAAAAAAATGTCTATATGTTTGTTTACGATCTCAATATAATTTTAAATTAGTTATATTACCAAATAAATCAACACATCTGCACAAAACTCGTTGCAGGAAATGTAACCAGGAGTCGAGCTGCTGTTCAGTTCGTTTAGATATTCTTTCACTTTCGTTTCTACGTCAGTCTCCCACCCCTGCTCGCTGCTGCGCGTGCGGGAAGGTTAATAATGCTGTTATTACTGGAGAAGAAGGATATGGCTCCACAACATTGCTTATGACTGAATTATCTATAATTTTCATAATTGTGATTTAGATGCTGATAGGCTATACACCCGTCTAGTTTTATCATTGTCGAATAAATGTTTTTTATTCGACAATAAAACACATTTATTCGACATTCGCGACCTGATGAACACCTTATTAACCTATATTCAAAATCTTCATACATTTCTCTTCTGTCTTATTTGTGTCCATGTATTTTTGTGTTCAAACCACATTCAAAGAAATCTCATCACTTTAACTTGTTCTAATTCCTTATTATATGATTTTAGATGTATGTCTTTACTTATCTTTTTATTTGTATATATTCAGTAGGGCTCATGGCCATATCTACCATTGAGGACACCGAGGTCATGTCCTCGGTATTTTTTCCCTAAATTTCAAATTAGTCAAAGCTGAAATCCAGCAGTGATGATCAATGCCAAACACAGAACCCGGTCCGTGTCCGAATCCATATGTCGTCTGTATTTTCCATGGGCGTCGGAACCATTGTATGTGGGTGGGACAAGACCCACCCACTTTTTAAGACCAATGATATTGGACCCACTCACTTTTACCGTCTCTAATCCCCCCCAGGTGTTGCTACTCCACAAACCACCAACAGAGCATAAAAAATACCAAAAATAAAAATATTTTTTAAAACATCACCAAGTAAAACGCTGCGTTTATAAAGAAATGTCTCTTTACGACCACAACAAACGGGACAATTTCAGACGCGCATTCCACCTTCGGCTCAGCGCCAGGCGCAAGTCAAACGAGCGCGGAAAATGTAGCTTCATTTGAACAACAGTGAACTGTGGTCAGATGAGATGTTGTCAGGCTATGTCAGTAACACTCCAATCAGCTGTTAGGCTATAGCCTACTGTGCTCGAAGCGTGAACTCAAGAATTGCTCGCGCAAATGCGCGGCGCGTGCTGCACATTACTGCATTATAGTTTAACTAAAGCGCTAAAGAAACTACGGGCATGCACCATCATTATTCTGAGGTAAATGAAGTCATGGAATTACCAAACATGCGATTAAGCTGCCTCAAAACTGTGCATGCATGTATGTATTTGTTGACATGGTTTTAAAGCTATTGTTATCCAATTTGTTGGCCTTAAAACGTCTTAAAATGCATATATGTACATCAAGGAAATCAAAATTTTCTCGGGGGAACATGCCCCCGAACCCCCCTAGCAAAACACATTTTGTGACCTCGGTAAATATAAAACCCTGCGTACGGCCCTGGTAGGGCTGGCGATATATCGCATGCGATTCTCACGCGCATTTCGTCAGTAAAGCCGGTTCCCTGATTACCTCTAAATCACCATCACCTGCTTTAAAATGGAGCGCCTTTTAATAGACAGAGCCGTAGTTCACTGATAAGCCACGCAAAATCGGGTTCATTATCGAAGTCGATTCATCTGCGATACTGAACGCGATTTTGCGTGGCTTCTCCGTGAACTACGGCTTTGTCTATTTTGTCTTTCTCCAGTGAGAATTTAAACCCATTTATAAGACCATTTCCCAACATAATTTAAAGCTGGTTGCATTAGCAATATAATCCACATTTCTGTCTCTAATCCAAAGCCCAGTCAGCTGTCTAGGGAATGATGGCTAGATGAATAACTGTCCTCCTCCTCCATAAACACCAGTATTTGCTCTGTTTCTGACAGCTAATGAACCTGTGTGAAAGTTTCTCTGAGTGTCCTGCAGGTGGCACCAAATCCTCTTCATTCAAACTCTCACTGATGACGTTTGACGTTTGCAAGTCTCTGAACGAAACGAACAGCAAAACCATCCGGCCACCTCCCCCAGTCTCTCATGAAGCCAATACGGAAGTGACTTAAACTGCAATTCATCGACTGGCCGCTAGGGACAGGCTCCAGCAGAATCTCATTGAGTCCCATGTTAAATTGGCCAAGTTTACAGCAGAAAAAAACATGTTTACAGCCTGGTTCAAATTGTGGTTTTGGTCTATACTGCTAATTTTGCCCTTCATGACAACTCTGAGGGGGGTGAATTTTTTTCTAACTCATTCTTTTAAATTATATTAAGCCTTAAAGTTCTGCATAATTAAGGGCGTGGTCACTTGAGTGACAGGTAGATGCCGCTGCTGTCTGTGAGCCGTCACTTTACCTCAAGCTAATTCCAGCCGCTGAATTTGGCATCTCAGCCGTATTTGTGCTCGATTATTTTATACAATCATAAAATATGGCTTGCTGCATAATATTCGAGACTGATGTGTGTCTGTGTAGATGTGCATGCATGGGGAAGAGACACAGAACACACGTTGTTGGATCGTGGCATTGGCTGAAAGTTTTGGTTGTGAGATTTACTACAATGACAATGGCGGGAGGATATCAAAATCCGACAGCACTGCTTGGATATTATAACTAAAACTGCTGCACTATTTTGAAAAAATATACTTTGGACACGGGCTCATTTGTTTGTTAGATACGATCGTATACAGTTTTACAACATAAAGGCTGCTCAGATTGCATTATTTCTTGAAGAACGATGACAGAGAGCAGATCATTCAGAAGAAATGTTATGCAAACAATGGATAATATATCAATATTTCATGGACAAAAAGTACTGTTTTTTGTTTTGCAATGGACATTTATATTTTACCCAAGTGCCACAGATTGGATTCATCTCGTGATCTCTATTATAAAGGTATGAAGTCCCATTTTGATTTTCCATGTTGTTATTTGCACACCCAACACAAATTACTGGATTATCTTAGAAAGACTCAACTCTAGTGATGTCCGGTACATTTCTCATCAGGAAATAAACAACTCGGCAGGTTTTTCAAGTAGGTCCTTTTTTCTACAGTCCTTTGACATTCTAAATTTCTGTGTACCCTCACCTTTTTTGTTCGGACCTGAGTAAACTTCCCTTCTCGAAAATGAAGCTCAAGAAACACCTCCACATACCTCTCCAAAGGCCCTCCCTTCTGTCACAGTTTATTATTTTATTTTTTCATCTTATGTGGTGGATTATGGGTCTCTATACAATTGTGAGTTTATATCTCAGAATTCTGACTTTATATCACGCAATTGTGAGAAAAGAAGGCAGAATTCTGAGATAAAAAGTCACAATTACTGTTTTAATTTATTTTTTTTTATTTAGTGGCAGAAACAGGCTTCCATAACAATGAGTGTGAAATGATCCTGATGAACTCTTGTGACACTGAACAGAGAATGAGACAAATATGAACTGTCAAAGATCATCAGTGAGAGTTTGAGTTCAGATCCTGTCCACACTCAGAACATTTCTCTACGTCTCTGATTTAAACTCTTCTGAACTTCAACTTTATACTTGTTTTTATTATTTCAGCTTCATTGTGTTTCCATGAAATACAGAAACTAGTCTAGATGAAGTAAAACCTGAATCTTTTCACTCAACATTGTGAATGTGAGACTTATTTACAAGTCATGTATTTATTATTGATGTCACAATACATATTTCAAAGCTTTACAGAGATCTGTGTGTCTCAGTGTCAGTATCTTCACAGAAATTATGATTACAGTCATTGTTATATTTTTGCTATAATTCACTGAACATGGAGCAACAGACATTTGGATCATAGTATTGTGTAATAAACATTATTAGTGATGTTTTATCAATGTTTAAGTGATGAATTTGATCAAAGACTGAAATACTGTCAGAGAATGAAAATCTGCTATAGAGATCTTCAGGTTTCTAAAGTCAAATCAAAGTTCCTCATAATACGAGTAAATATTGAACAAGTGTGAAAGGACACTTGACAAGGTCAATAAATTCATGATGTTGACAGTATTTGTGTGGAGTGAATCATATGAATATGAATCAATATGAATCAGATTGACAGGTCTGAGAGATTTGATTCACACATCTGTTTGTTTCTCACACTTTCCTCCATCGTCTGATTCCAGCACTGAGCTTTAACAAACACACACTTCAATCATATTTCATCAACAGTCTGTCATTAATGTCCTTATCAAAGATCTTTTTCAGTTCATGATAGAGATTAAGCTGGTTTGGTTAGTAATAACCCTAGTGAAAAAAAAGTATACTTTATTGTATTTTAAATATATTCCCTTTTTCTATAGTACACTGCATATATACTACCAAAAAATGTACTATCTTTAAATGTATAAAAAGTATATTAGTATCATATTTTCACAATACAACTTTTAACACACTTTAAAATAATTGTACTTTAGTATATTTTCTAAAAAATATATTTTAGAAAACTATACTTGAAGTGTATTTATTTGCACTTTATGAAAAATATAATTGAGGTATATTTTAACAGTGTGCTGAAAATGATCATTGTAACAATGCACTGAAAGTATATTTAAAAAATACATTATTTAATATCCTGAAGTTGTAGTGTATCTAATGTTAAATTTGAGTATATTTTTTAAGTTTACTTCTTCATCATTGGAATTCATTATATTACTTGTGCTTATTTATTTCAGTATGAATGCATTAAGCCCATTTAGTATATGCAGTGTAGCCTATACAATTTCCAAATATGTGTAAATGTTTAAGTTTACACTGGCAGAATCATTTTACAATCGTACACACAAATCTATATTAAACAACACACCAGCAGCACAAGTAACGTTACATGAGAAAACATATGTTGAGTGGTTGAACTTATTGGAATTCAAATGTCTCTTCAACTTGGTCTGTGACCAATCAGATTTTGTTGCTCACTGCCTTTAGCCAATCAGAGCTGCTGACGTCACGGTCGTCGTCTGAATCCCCTCGCTCAGTCAGTCAGGTGAAGTATAATGTCGCAATGTATAATTTATTTAATAAAACACTGGAAGCGCAATACATCGCTCAATCTTGGGGATTCTGACCAGTTCAATCAAGTGACATCGCAGCCTGACCATGATGGCGACGCCAACCGGCTAATATAATGGCCTACGCGATCCTGAAAGAACCGAAGAAAAGTGCTGCTATTGGGAGGTAGTCTACCAGTTAACAAACTTTATTTTATTTTCTTTAACAAACGGAGAGCTTGATATCTCCTTTTTGAGTTTGTGTGTGGTGGTTTATGGCACATGTTTGTATGTGTAACGGTGTGTAAAAGTGTTAAATTGATGCATAAATGGGGACAGCGCCATCTGTCTGCTACGTGATGGCATACAGCATGTGAAATAGGGACCACCCACAGCAGAGATAATGAGACATGCTGTGGGTAAGTCGCACATTTTCAGCAGCCGGAGATTTATAAGTTAAAATGATTAAAAACACATAACTAACTGCTTTATTGTGGATTTATCCTGCAATGAACTTCTTATACAACTGTTGACATGTGTTTGGCATCGAATGTGTTTTATGTTGAGTTATTTTTAGTTTGTAATACGAGGCCTACTCGTAATTAATTTGTGCATTGTCTTTGTTTTATGTAGAAGTGATTTTAATTCTCCGTGCTGGTTCCCTTATTTCTACGTGTACCCCATTGTGCAGGTATGTTGTAAGATGTGTTGTTTTAATATTTAATGTATTAATTAATAGTTAAAATGGAATTATATAAGTTCGCCGCTAGGTGGGGATGTTTACCTTCTCATCCAATTTAATTTAATTGAATTGTTCAGTTTTTCATTTATTCAGAGGTGGAAAGTCCAGGGGTCAGAAAGTAAAAGTCCTGCCATATTTTTATTCCACCCACTGAAGCATTAATGAGATAATTAAGTTATTAATTGAGTGATGATTGACCATTATTGAAGACACCTAATGATAACAAGCAGAATCACTAAAGGAGAAAATCACAGTTTTTAAGTTACCATCATCGAGGTCAGGGTTTGTTTTAGTTGAGCTCTTGACCCTTGAATTTTTAATATTAGAGTTTGTTTGAGCTGTTGTAACTGCATTAAAACCAACCAGACGAGCAAAGTTAAGAGATGATCAGGTGGTGTTGGTTATGTTTTCACATAATCATTATTTGACCTGAATCACTGAACTCATTTAGAGCCCAAACTCTGAGTTAGATTTACATTATTGATTACAGCAGCACTGTGATTCTACAGCAGAAGTTCCAGTTTTTTCAAAATAATCCAAAGGTTTATCAAAATTTGTTCTAAAGAAAAAAGGCTTATTTAGACACACATAGATCAAGAATCAGCCTGTGAATCTCAACAGTGGTGAGGATAATAAAGCATGTTGCAGTGCATTCTGGGAGCCACCAATCAAAATTCATCCATGGCTCCCATCATGCATTGCTGCATGACTAAATTATGAGCTGAATTGTCTTAGTAATTTTCTTTATTCTCACTATTTTTTGTTTTTCTGTTTTTCTGTGACTTTTCAGAAGCTTGTTTTCTAATGTTCAGAGTTGATCTGTTTATCAGAATATGTTGCTTGTCACCGTTGTTGAGATTCATACACTGATACTTGATGTCTGTGTGTGCCTAAAAGAAGGATTTTTTTTTTTGATCAGAACAACTTTTAAGATATCCTTCAGATTATATTGATAAAGCTGATCTTCTGCTGTAGGCTACTCAATAATGTAAATCTAACACAGAGATTGGGCTCTAAATGAGTTCAGTGATTCAGATCCAATAATGATTATGTGAAAACATAACCAACACCACCTGATCATCTTTTCTCTTTGCTTGTCTGGCTGTTATAACTCAGTTACAGCAGCCAAACAAATTCTAATATTAAAGAGTGAAGGGTCAAGAGCCCAAGTAAAGCAAACCCTGACCTCTGTGATGGTGTCTTAAAAATTGTGATTTTCTCCTTTAGTGATTCTGCTTGTTATCATCAGGTGTCTTCAATAATGGTCAATCATCACTCAATTAATCACTTAATTATCTCATTAATGCTTCAGTGGGTGGAATAAAAATATGGCAGGACTTTTACTTTCTGACCCCTGGACTTTCCACCTCTGCATTTATTTGTGAACAATTCATTGAAAAGTCTATTGAAGTTGTCACATTGAAAATTGTTAACACTATACGATCACAATGCATAAAGATTTAATTGATTTATAAAGATTAAAAAAGAAAGAACTGTTTTAAATAAACAAGCAGAGATAATGAGACTGTGGAAGTGATTTTAACTCTCCGTGCTGGTTCCCTTATTTCTACGTGTACCCCATTGTGCAGGCGGACCACCCAGGCAAGACTGTCACATTGGTGCCGTGAAGTTGTGATGCCGCTGTGTTGCTTTGGGTCACATTTACAAGCAAGTTGTTAAAGATCGCTGTGTTGCTGCATTCTGGAAGGATCCACCATCGGTTCAACAGCTCATCATCGTTTCACAGCCTTTCCATAAGGGACTCCTTGCTTTATCCTTTTTCAATTTATTGGACTTTTCTCTGATCATTTAATTTTGAGTTTGTTTATTTGTGTATGTACACTTGTAGCACATTTTAATGCCCATAATGAGTGACAGCAATAGATATTTGCCTGACCAATTCACTCCTAGTCCAGTGGGCTGAGGCAGAGGGGTTTTAGGCATACCAATTCCCTTTTCAATGGACAGCCCCCATACCAGCAATAGTGATGGTAGACCTGGCATTACCAGAAGGGTGTGCACTGCGTGCGCAGAGTGTGATGCATTAGACATGCAGTCAAATGTTACTCACAAACCTAGTGAAGTGATCACTTCAACACCTAATGTTGAACAGAGTGTACCTGATATGTTAGGTCAAATGAGTTCAATTGTCCATCAGATTGGTCAACAGTTAGCAGACAACATTATATCTCATCTTAGTCCTTATAGCACTGACACCCCAAATAGACAACACCCAGACAATAAGGCTACAAGCTCTTCAAGCATTGCAAATTTGTCACAAAACCAAGTAATTCAGCACAGAAAAGTCAAGGAGCCAGCTTCATTCAGAGGAGATGGTTCTGACACAATTGAAATTGAAGAATGGGAAGATCTGATGAGGACATTTGTCAAAAAGAACAACATGAGTGCCGAAGAACATGTAGAAGAAATCCTTGTACATCTGCGTAGAAAAGCAAAAGATATAGTCAAATTATGGATCAGGAACTGTGACTCCTCGACTACTGTCTGTCTAAATTCTGTCTACAGCCTGCTGCGTAAACATTTTAGCTGCAACCACTACTCACCTGTCCCTCTTGCTGATTTTTACATTACCTTGCCAGAGGAGGATGAGAATCCATACGACTACTGGCTGAGACTCAACAAAGCAGCAGATGTCGCTTCAGAATGCCTGCGAGAGCGGGGTAAAACACTTGACAAGCCCAGAAATAGTGCACATGTTTATCAGACACTGCCCGAGTAAATACTTAGCCTTAACCTTCAGGTCCAAACCGATTGACAAGTGGTCAGCACATGAAGTTCAAGCTGTACTTAATGACTACCAGTCTGATTTATCTTTCAAAGCCACAAGTACAGTGCATCGCAGCCAAAATGAAAGAGTTTCAGTCAACAAGATTGATGTTAACACAGTTCCGGTGCCCGCTCCCACGGTGTGCGAACAACAACAAAAAAGCACTGATTTCTCTGCTCTTGAAAAGGTCATTGACATGCTTGAGAAAGTCCTGCTGACCAATATGAACCAACCTCAGTCTCATCCTAAATACCAGCCTTTTAACAGACTTCCTAGGATTGAAGGTTTGGATGCTTTGCCATGTGCTATCTGCGATGATGCTGCTCACTCTGCCTTAACACATTGCCGTGAGCACAGACTGTGTTTTCAGTGTCAGTCTCCAGGTCACTCCAAACGTTTCTGCCCTGGGAGAAGATGACAACCGCCTCAGCCCACACAGGAAAACTAACAGGTCTGTGCGTAAGGGAGGTTAGTACAGACCAGATTGATAACCCTCCCATCTTTGACACACAAGATATGGAGTTGGCGGTCGATGTCAGACTACAGCTGGTGCTTTGTGTTCACAGGATGTTGCTGCTGTATTGGACGCGCATTGTTCTGGTGGTATAGGACAATTCATGGGTGTGGACTCTATTCCACACTTCCTTGATGTGGACCAGCCTGCCGCACTTAATGTGAGCACACTTTCAGCTGCACAAGAACTGGACACCACTGTGAGTAGAGCACTCTTTTATGTTCAGAGACATCGACGTCCTGACAAGCGTGAACGTGCCAGTGAGTCTTGTACTGTCCTAAAGCTTCTCAAGCATTGGAATAAACTTACCATCAGAGACGGCATGCTTTTCAAAGTCAAAAGAGACAATCAAATGAACAAAAAGTTGCATCAATTCATTGTCCCAGATGCTCTGAAACAACAAGTGCTTCATGGTCTGCATGATGCAGCTGGTCATCAAGGGCGCTCCAGGACTCTTTCATTGGCCAGACAACGGTTCTTTTGGATAGGGATGGAACATGACATAGCAAATTATGTAAGAAACTGCATGCAATGTATTGTAGGAAAGACTCCTGAACTGAAAGATTGTGCTCCTCTTGAGAACATACGTACCTCTGAGCCGATGGAACTGATCTGTATCGATTTCTGGACAGCAGAATGGGGTGACAAGTGTGTAGATGTTCTGGTAGCGACAGACCATTTCACTAAATTAGCCTACGCTTTTCCCTGCAAGAACCAGTCTGCAAAACAGGTTGCTCATCATCTATGGAATGGTCTCTTCTGTGTTTACGGATTCCCTCGGCGAGTACATTCGGATCAAGGTCCAAGCTTTGAGAGCAAATTAATGAAGGAGTTGTTGAATATGTCAGGTGTCAAGAAGTCGCACACCACTCCTTATCACCCGATGGGAAACGGGATCACAGAACGTTTTAACAGAACCTTAGGGAACATGATAAGAGCCTTACCTCCTGAGTCCAAAGCCAAGTGGCCACAGTCTTTGCAGATGCTGACATTCTGTTATAACTGCACCGTTCATGAGACCACAGGCTTTGCGCCTTTCTATCTGATGTTCGGGAGAGTTTCACGTCTTCCAGTCGATGTGATGTTTCACCATGTTCTCAAGGATGATACTGTTGTGAAATATTCAGATTTCATATCCAGGCTCAAATGTGACTCAGCGAAGCTGCGAAAATTGCACAGAAGCACAGTTCTACTGAGCAAGCTCGGCATGCAAGGATCTACAATCGTAAAGTGAAAGGATCACCTTTGACTGTTGGTGACAGAGTCCTTCTGGCGAACCGTGGTGAGCGTGGCAAACGGAAAATTGCAGACAAGTGGGAGTCCAGCCTTTACGAAGTGATGTCAGTGAGATCACCCATTAATGTCTATCGGATAAGAGACACTGAAACAGGCAGAGAAAAGACTGTGCACAGGAATCTCTTACTCCCTGTTAACTTTCTGTACAAAGATGGAATCGATTTACCATCCAAGTCCCATTCCAGTGATTCAACTACAGACTTGCCTGATCATCCCGAGAGTGATAAGAGAACAGCTCACTGGGTCATGCAGTCTGATCAGCACAGCTGCCCTGATAATGATGGTGACTCAGTTGTTTTTTTCTGAAATTCAGTGTTCCTTGGATGTGCACAATTCCAATTCAAGAGGAGACTCTGATATCCATAGTAGCTCTGTATGCACCGAACAGGGAAGTGACGTCCCGCATTTGTTGGATGAAGAACAACCTCCTGACGATGAATTAGATCAGAGCTCCTCTCAGCACTCCTTGACCCTGCCAGTTTTTCCACTTTCACACGTAGTCAATAACCCTGTTCCGGATACAGTTGACCCTGTAATATGCAATCAACCAAAACACATTCATACAGACACAATTAGTACTAGGGCTGGTAGGACCATTAAACCTCCACAAAGATTGATCTGTGAGATACATAGTCAGTTTGTGCATAATTCATCACCTTCAGTGATTTCTCTTTTTGATGTGGTGAAAAGCCTTTTTCATGGGTAATTTATAAATTGGCTCTTGACATTTTGAGTTAAGATTGTCTTTTAAGAAGTAATTTCTATCCTTGAATTGTGTATGTAAAGAGAGGTGTTTAGGGCATCTCTTTCAGTCTATGTTAAGTTTGGATTTTGGTACCTGTCCATACTTGCATACTTCCTATGGAGGAATTTTGTAATTGACATTTATGCTGAAATGTGTCAAGGACAGTAACACTGTCATCTATCACTTTCTTTTTTTTTCTCTTTCTCCCTTTTTCTAGTTCTTGTGTTAAGTTATCTACTGTATAGGCGCTTCCCCAGTTTAGCATAATTTAAAGGGGGTGCATGTAACTGTGTAAAAGTGTTAAATTGATGCATAAATGGGGACAGCGCCATCTGTCTGCTACGTGATGGCATATAGCATGTGAAATAGGGACCACCCACAGCAGAGATAATGAGACATGCTGTGGGTAAGTCGCACATTTTCAGCAGCCGGAGATTTATAAGTTAAAATGATTAAAAACACATAACTAACTGCTTTATTGTGGATTTATCCTGCAATGAACTTCTTATACAACTGTTGACATGTGTTTGGCATCGAATGTGTTGTTTTATGTTGAGTTATTTTTAGTTTGTAATACGAGGCCTACTCGTAATTAATTTGTACATTGTCTTTGTTTTATGTAGAAGTGATTTTAATTCTCCGTGCTGGTTCCCTTATTTCTACGTGTACCCCATTGTGCAGGTATGTTGTAAGATGTGTTGTTTTAATGTTGTGGTATCGCCTTCGGCCTGTCAGGGTCAAAATCCTGATAGCCCGAATCCGAACAGAATGTGTTCTGCTGACAGACCCTTATGCAGACCAACTGAACTTAGAATTGATATGAATGCTTTGATTCAACAAGGAGTCCAAAGACAACAAGCAAAGCTCTTCCGGAAGTTGGAGAAGAAGGCGTCGCAAGCGAAGAGTTGCTACCCTTGGGCAACATCGTATCAGCCCTACAGCCAAGGAAATAATTAAGTTGCTTAGACAACAACAGAGAATTAATGTTAAATTGATTTCATTGATTAAAAAATATTTTGCCTTGAATAACTTTCATGCTGATCTAACTTGCATCACAGGAGGACTTGCAACACTCTTGTCTAGCAAGGTGCCTGCAAATTCTCCTGTGTCTGACTGAATTTCCTGTTGTGGTTTTTGAACATTGGGGCCAGGTATGAGTTGAAAGGGTTATAATTTTAGCAGAATAAAGGTTACTCGCTTTTTGCTGCACTTAGGCGTTGCGCTTGTTGCAACCAATATGTAATCCTCGCTTTGTATTTTAGGAAAGTGTGAAAACCGCTAACGGTTTAGACGTAGTAGGAAAATGGCAACCTATATGTTATCTTATGCTTGCTATAGGAGTATAGAGGTTAACAGGAAACTGTGGGGCGTAGGTGTGTTTCCTTTACTATAGCTCAAGTTTTGTTTTTTCTTACAATGTATGTTTTCTTTTCTTATACCAAATAAGGAGACGAATAAGGTCCTCCTCTTTCTGATGATTATAAAATGTGAAACCTGTATCAGAAGTTTGCCGATTGGTGCAGACTCCTCTCCTCTGTTTTGTATGAAGATTTTTTATTCTGAACTTTGTCATTAAAAGATACCAGTATAATTGGTCATTTTGTAAACTCTTTTAAACAAGTCTCAGAGTGAATTATTTTTATATAAACCTATTAACTGAAACCTGAATATAAATATATATCGTATATAAGATATATATACAAATATATATTAATTCCTTGCGAGCTCCAAGAGACGAATCCAGACTGAGTTTGGCTGGACCTTCCTTAGGCATTACTGATCAGCTGGTTTTATCATCTACCCCGGACATTCAGCAGGTAAGGGCTGTTTATTGATCAGCTTTTATGGGGGAAAGTGTTATTACATAGTTGGTTATTAATCGAAGGAAGTAAAAAATACAACAATGTTTAATGTATTAATTAATAGTTAAAATGGAATTATATAAGTTCGCCGCTAAGTGGGGATGTTTACCTTCTCATCCAATTTAATTGAATTGAATTGTTCAGTTTTTCATTTATTTGTGATCAATTCATTGAAAAGTCTATTGAAGTTGTCAAATTGAAAATTGTTAACACTATACGATCACAATGCATAAAGATTTAATTGATTTATAAAGATTAAAAAAAGAAAGAACTGTTTTAAATAAACAAGCAGAGATAATGAGACTGTGGAAGTGATTTTAATTCTCCGTGCTGGTTCCCTTATTTCTGCGTGTACCCCATTGTGCAGGCAGACCACCCAGGCAAGACCGTCACATATGCAGCACCAAAACATTCATATGATTGGTCAAATCGGCCAGTATTCTGTACGATATTAATTCATAAAGTGTTGTATGCTTGACTATGTAACGTTACCGAAAATATCAACATGCCATACTGATACAGTTCCCTGCTGCTAATACTCATTTACTGTTCAAAAGTAGTATTGGTTCAATGTAGGATTTAGACAGACTATTGAAAACGTGAATAAAGAGTTGAACATGCTGTCTTATATCTTTGGTATATTCTGTCAACAGATGCTGTTCTTCACGAGTTTCTGTGGTCACTGTGTAAGCGGCCATCAGACACAATGAGAAGCTCATCAGAAAATGGAATATAATGTGTCATTTGTATTTGTGTATAGAGGGTCACCATGGTCCAATATTTATTTATTTTTTCTTTAATGAAAAACATGGTACGTTTTGCTGAATCTATGTTAAGTTTAAATAAAAACTTGGATTTGTTAATGGAGTTTGTCTCTTCATTAGTGATGTTCTTACATTTTATTTAATTTAGTGGCCTTGAAAACAAATGCATTCAACTTTGGGAAAATGTGTTAAACTGTATTTAAATAGTAGCACAACTGTATTGTGTGAGATTATGTAATTCAAAGTACAGTAGTCAACAGTTGAAGTGGATCAAAAAAGTTCAGCAAAGTTGTCCTTAGAAGGAGGTTTTAGGACAACTTTGATTAAAGGTTTTGATCCGCTTCAAATGTTGACTATATTATACAAAGTATAAGTAATAACAAAGTGTATTGTTATTGACTGCAAAGAGTGTAATGTTTAGTATTTGGAATAAGCCAAAGGTACTGAGCATACAGTATATACTATTACCTGTAAAATAATATATTCAGTGTATATTGCTTGTGTGTTCTGAAGACACTCGTAATTATATTGTAATGTACTTAAATCACAAATAAAGTGTACTTATAACACAGAGTGTACTCATAACAGAAATAAAGTATACTTATAACACAAATAAAAGTATACTTATAATACAACGTATATATATATATATATATATATATATATATATATAACAAATAAAATATACTTATAACACAAATAAAGTATACATATAACACAAATTAAGTACACTTTAATAAAGTATACGTATAACACAAATTAAGTACACTTTAATATCACTAATCAAGCATGTAATTAGTCCCTACACAGGCATATACTTAAAATGTACAAAGTATACTTGAAGTTGTTCCAATTTAGCACACAAAAGTATACTAAATATACTTAAAGTTGTATTTTAATACTACTTAATTACAACTTAACTATACTTAGTACAAAATTAGTTGTTTCAAAATAGCACCCTTTAAGTTAACTAATCATTAACACACTTGAAATATACTAATAATTAGTCTTGCTGCAAGTATACTTAGCATACTTTTTTTCACTAGGGAAACTATAAGATACATCAATCATTTTGAGCTTTATCAGTGAGGCACATGTTCAGAAATATGTTGTTTTGACATCTGACAGACACTCGTATGAGGAACTGAATCTCTTCTGGTATTTGATGAAGCTCTAATCTTCTGAGGTGTAGATGAGCTCAGATTCACTGATGAATGTCAGAGAAACTCATTTCTGACTGTGATCTGAATCTGAGAGGAGACGCAAGAGTCTCAGTCTTCATCTGCTCCTTTAGAAATATTGATCCAAACTCTCAATAGCTTCATATTTTGAGTATCCTCTCCATTCATCTGGTATCTCACCATCCTCCTCAAATGTTTTATTGTAGTACTTTTCCAGATCTTTCTGGAATCTGCACACAAACCACTTCCAGTAGGGCAGTTCAGAGAGATCAGGAGTGATGCTCCAGTCGGCATAAACTCCTCCTGCTCTTCTGTAGTCTTTATATAGGACTGCACCGTCTGAGTCAGTGGGATAAAAACATTGATCACTTGCTACTGCTGATGTGCAGATACTAATAGACAAGTTTGTTGTTCCACCGTAAAACCACCCATTAATTCCATCCACTCTGTGGAGAGGAACACTGTGATCTCCATCATGGTTTTCTATGGTGTTGGTGCAGATGGCTTCACAGAACGGACACTGAACCCAACAGCACTGACAGAAGAGATCAATCAGAAGCTCATCTGGTCTGAACTTACAGTCCAGATTTACTGGAAATGTCTCAGTGTTGAATCTCCTGCTGATCTCAGACATTATAGCAGGAAGTTCTCGTCTCATCACATCTTCTAGGAGTTTCATATCAACATCATCATGTTTGACTCCACTGAGGTCTTTTTCAGAGAAGATCAGCTCATCTGAGATCTGCTGTGTGAAACTCTTCAACCACAAACCAACATCTCCTCTGTTCAGTTGAACATGTTCAGTAGATTCATGTGCTGCTTTCATGATCTTCTGCTGCAGGAGTTCAATGTTCCCCTTCATCTTGGGTAAAACACTGACACTGAACTTATCAGAGATGTACCGCCTGACTTCATCTCTGATGAATCTCTTGTAGTGATCTCTGGGATAATTAATGTAATCCAAGTATGCAGAAAAATTCTCCTCTTCTGCCAGTGTCTTCAAGATGTGTTTCTCCAGATTTGATCTGTTTCCATTCAGTGATTCACAGTTTGATCTCATTTCATCTGTCAGATCTCTGGCAGTCTTCTTGTAGACACTCTGCTCAATGGACTCTTTCAGTTTCTGACAGATGATTGCACCAAAAACAGCAGCTGATGTTGATCCATGACAGGATTTCTGGAAAATACTATAGTAGTCTTCTCTCTTCTTCTCAACATGTATTACAGGATCATTGGCTTCTCTTAACAGTCTGTGTTGGTCAGTGATCTTCTTGTTTGATCTCTTACAGATGGAAAGAACCAAATCCATGAAGAATTCATTCTTGAACACATAATTCACTCGTCCTTCCTCATGTTGTGTTACTCTTGCCTTGATGTAATCTGTGAGTTGTTGAAGGCAGCTGATGTTGTAGCCCATCTTTGAAATGTTAAATGACTGAATCATTCTGTCTGTCTGCAGAGCAACATCTGTGACTAATGATCTGATTTGAGCTTCATCCTCTCGATATAGAATAATACCAAACTTCTTTTTAGCTGATCTGATGGCATTTAATGAATATGCATTAATTCCACTTAATCTCTTTAACCGTACATAATCTGAATAACTTGACACAGATAATATATCCCTGCTCTCCCTCCAGTGATCTACAGAAACACTTTCATAGAGGTCACTGAGGATCTTTCTCACATCTCTCATTACATCAATGTCTCTGATTGCAGGAGTGTCTGTGATGATCTTCTTCACACTCTGTTCCCAGAACAAATCAAACTCTTTCTTCAGTGTTTCTTCATCATTTGTTTTGTCTTTGAGTTTTAAGGAGAGTTCTTTGCTCTTCTCATAGAGAGTGTTTTCATGATGTTTCCTCTGATTATCAATCTCTTTCTTCAGGTGTCGCTGCTGAAGAACCTCATTTAATTTCCTCTTTGTTTCTCTCACAATGTTTTCCTGAAGCTCTTTGATTATAAACGATGTTTTCCACTGAATCAGTATATATTTATCAGTGTCTTTCTCAATGAATTCTGACATTGATTTCTTCACTTCTTCACTTGTCTTCTTCAGTTCTCTTTGAAGATCAGTTTCCTCAACCTCATGAATCACTTTATTTTCTATTTTGTTGTGTAGTTTGTTCTCAGTTTTCATCATGGCACTGCGAAGACTCCAGGACCACCTGCTGTATTCTCTCTCCAGTTTCCTGTAGGCTGAAACCTTTTGGAAATGAAACACGAATCATTCAGTTAGCAAAGACTTGAAACACTTTTATTAGGTTTGGAGGAAACAGAACAAAGACAAATACTCACCTGTAGTGACTGATCAGTTTCAGAGCAGATCTTCCTCATCATCTTCTCTTTCTCTCGTTCATATTCCTCTCTCCACTCCACTCGTCTTCTCTTCAGTTCTTCTTCATGCTGTTCTTCAAGGAGTTTCAGTGTTTCTTCAGAAGTCTTTTGTTGATCTTCTCTCATGTTTCTTTCTTCTGTCAGTCTCTTCTCTAGATCCACTAGTTGTTCTCGTCTCTCTCTTTCTGTTCTCTCTTTCTCTCTGATTATTCCCTCCATTTCACTCCTGACTCTCTGAATCTGTTCATCACTAATCTGTTTTTCTCTCGCTGTCCTTTTCTTATCTTCTTCTCTTCTTCTCTTTTCCTCCAGTTTCTGTTGCTCCCATTCCTCTCGTTCTCTCTTCATCTCCTCACAGATCTTTTCTTCTCTCTCTCCTTTCTCTTTTATTTCTCTTTTATATCGCTCTTCTCTCTCATTAAACTCTTCTTCTCTTCTCTTTCTCTCTTTGTCATGATTCTGTCGTTCATTCTCTATTCTGTTCATCAGTCTGTCTATTTCTGTGTCATATCTGATCTGCAGTTTTTCCTTTTCTTTCTTCAAATTCTCTTTTTCTTGTCTCATCTCCTCTATTTCATGTTTGAATGTCTCTCGTTCTCGTCTCATCTCGTCTCGTATCTCTCTCTGATGTTCCTCTTCTTCTCTTATTTCTCTTTTATATCGTTCTTCTCTCTCATTAAATATTTCTTCTCTTCTCTTTCTCTCTTTGTCTTGATTCTGTTGGTCTTCCTCCATCATCATCTTCATTCTCTCTTTCTCTTCTTCATGTTTCTTCATCAGTTCTTCTCTTTCTCTGTTCAGTTTCTCCATCAGGATCTTCATCTTGTTTTTTTCTTCTTCATGTTTGGATTGAAGATCTTCTTTCTCTCTTTTCTTTCTCTCTCTCTCTTCTTTCAGTCTCTGATTAAATTCATCACAGTCTCTCTGTTCTTTCTCTCTTCTTTTCTCATCCTCTTCTTCTCTTCTCATCTTCTCTTCTAGTTTCCGTTTCTCCCATTCCTCTCGTTCTCTCTTCATCTCCTCACACATCTTTTCCTCTCTCTCTTCTTTCTCTTTTATTCGTGTTTTATATTGTTCTTCTCTCTCATTAAACTCTTCTTCTCTTCTCTTTCTCTCTTTGTCATGATTCTGTCTTTCATTCTCTATTCTTTTCATAAGTCTGTCTATTTCTGTCTGTAGATTCTCTTTTTCTTTTCTCATTTCATCTTTAAACATCTCTCGTTCTCTCTTCATTTCATCTCTCATCATCTCCTCCTGTTCCTTCATTTCTCTTTTATATCGTTTTTCTCTCTCATTAAACTCTTCTTCTCTTCTCTTTCTCTCTTTGTCTTGATTCTGTCGTTCTTCCTCCACCATCTTCTTCATTCTCTCTTTCTCTTCTTCGTGTTTCTTCATCACTTCTTCTCTTTCTCTGTTCAGCTTCTCCTCCATCAGGATCTTCATCTTGTTTTCTTCTTCTTCATGTTTGGATTGAAGATCTTCTTTCTCTTTCATTAGTGTTTTATATCGTTCTTCTCTCTCATTATATTCCTCTTCTCTTTTCTTCCTCTCATTCTCTATTCTGTTCATCAGTCTGTCTGTTTCTGTGTCATATTTCATTAGCAGTTTTTCTTTTTCTTTCATCAGTTGCTCTATTTTATTTTTAAATGTCTCTCGTTCTCTGTTCATTTCTTCTTCCAGTTTCTTCATCAGTTCTTCTCTTTCTCTGACTCTGTCCATCAGGATCTTCATCTGTTGTTCTTGTCTTTCTCTCTCCATCTCTCTGAACATCTTACATGAGTAGAAACTCCCTCCGTTCGCTCTCACCATGTTGTCTATCTTCTCCAGTAGATCAGACACCTGTGTTCGGTTTCCAGTCTGATTATTATTGAACACATGGAATCTGTTTCCACACGCTTCAATCAGCTTCATCAATGGAGATCCAGGTTTTCCCAAACACTGTTCAATAGTTTTGTTCTTCAGATCATCTCCTCTGGTGAAGAGCACCATGGTGAACATTAAAGATTTCTCTCCAAACGTCTCTTGGATGATCTTCACTGATGTTGCTTCTTCTTGAGTGAATCGTTGTCCTAAATTGAGCACAATGATGAACACATGTGGTCCAGGCAGGATCATGGAGATGCAGTGTCTGATTTCTCTCTGGATCTCCTCATTACTCAGTTCAGTATCAAACAGTCCTGGAGTGTCGATCACAGTAACGTGTCGGCTGTTGATTTCAGATGATTCTCTCTGACTCTCTTTAGTCACTGACTCTTGAGATGTTTCTGCTGTAAATGCGTCTCTTCCTAAGATTGTGTTTCCTGTTGCACTCTTCCCAACTCCAGTTTTTCCCAGCAGCACAATCCTCAGTTCATCTGTGCTTTCTCTTGAACCTGAAAATCATATTGAAATGTAAGAAAACATGACGAGATCAACAGGGGGATCAGGGTAAGATGAGCCACTTTTCAATTTTAAATGTTGCAGTTCTGCTGTTTAAAAACACAAATGTATAAAATACTATTATAGAGTAAATCTATTGTAGAATTTAAGTTTAAGAGTTTTAGTTCAGAATTTAGTTTAAGACTCACTGATTTTCTGCTCATTACCTTGTGACAGTAAATGTGTCTCTAGTGAGTTGATTTTCTTCTTCATCTCTTCATATTTCATCAGTTTTTCCATCTGTGCTTCCAGAAATGTCTCTGTGGAGTAAAACTCTCCTCTGTTTTCTTCCAGCATCTTCTCAATGTTCTCCATCAATGTGGACACTTGTGTGTTGGGACCAAAGTAATGATGTCGTCCTCCAAATCTCTCAATGACAGACTGTGTTTCTTCATTGAGTTCTTCTGTCTGATGCTCTGAATTCTGCATTATGAGGATCATCATGTGTTTGTTGATCCTGGAGCTGAAGATCCTCTGGATCTCCTCCATTTCTGCTTTGTCTTCATCAGTCAGTGGAGCATCAGGAATAATGAGGAGGAAAACATGAACTCCAGGATGACAGAGAGACACACAGCGGAGAGTCTGACGCATCACTTCCTCCTCTGAGAGACGAGTGTTGAACAGAGCTGGAAGATCCACCAGACTGATCTGACGTCCATGAAGATCCACGTCTGATCTTCTGTCTGTCTGCTGCAGGATCTGCTCTGATATGGAGGATTTTAATGTGCCGTCACTCCCACACACAACCAGATTCAGCTTCACACCCTCTGAAACTGATAGAAGAGCATTAAAAACTGTTCATTTATCACTAGAAACATCAAATATCATCACACTCACGTCTTTCTGTGGCCTGTTGCTCCATTGTGAAATACCGTGAATCTTCAGCACAATCCAGGTGTCGTCCATCATTAATTTTCACAATGTCCTCAAACGTCTGCAGAAGATCATCAGGAGATCTGCTTCTCTGAAGACTGAAGTGTCTGTTGAAGCACTTCTGAATGATCTTCTGAAGGATGTCATTGGTTTCAGTGGGCTCTTGTGTGGTGAGCACCATGGTGTGTTGATAAACCCGCTCAGAGAAAGAGTCCAGCACCTTCTCCACACACTCCTGATCTTCTGCTGAACACTGATCATGTTTGAGGAGCAGAACGATCACATGAGGTCCTGGATCAGACAGATTCACACACTCTCTCACTGTCTGTGTGATCTGACGATCTGAGATGTTTGTCTGGAGCAGCTGAGGACTGCTGATGACCATCACGTGTCTGTCCTTCAATCTTCCTCCGACTCTCTCTACAACATCTGGAGGAGCTTCACTGTCAAACGCTGCTCGTCCCAACAGGAAGTTTCCCACTCCACTGTTTTCTGACACACTCTTCCCCAGAAGAACAATCCTCAGATCACTCACTGAAACACACACACATCACATGTACTGAAAAGTTTCAATGCACCCCAAACATCACCAGCAGAAACCAACATTTGACAGTTTGACAGTTTGGTTTAGGAGTGACCACAACAGCCCATAATAATCACATGTTGTTCATCAAGGTTAATCAGTGTTCATCTGAGTAAAGACTTACTGAGGGGAGGGCTTCTGGATTTGCTTTTTCTTCTCCTGCGAGAAGAACTGCGAACAACATCTAAAAAAATGATAAAACAAAGATCAGATCAGATGTATTGATTCCTAAAGCAGACTGATGTTTCTCACAGTGCATTACATTTACATTTCTGTATTTAGCAGAAGCTTTCAACAAACAGGGACGTGCAAGGATTTGACAGGTAGTAGCTCAAACCAGTTAAAAGAGTATAATAAGATTTTCACAAGACAAATCATCGGCATTATCAGTAGCAGCTCTTCATTCGGTACATGTGTGCTGAGGAGTTTGTTTTAACAATTTAATTAAGTGAAACTTCTTCATTAAATAGTAGACAAATCATGTCCTTCCATCATCTTACGAAAGGACAAAGATCGATATCAGCTGTACTCACTAAACTTCAATCTAACCGTTATTTTCTGTTTAAGCCATTGTGTTAAAGAGAGCACTGACTGATATTACTGATGTTGATTCTTAATAACATCCATAACCTCTGACCTCTGCTCTCTCTGCTGGACATGATGATATCCTGTTCTTTCTTCAGTCTTCAGTCCATCGTCGTCTCCGACTCCTGACGTCTGTCTCTCCATCATCCTGTGAGAAATTACACTGATTTTACTCCATTAACACACACTAATGAGCTTGTTACCATACTGAGTGCAACAATTATGTTAATATGCTGTTTAAATACTCTTTGTATAATAGTTGGTTTTCTCTCAAAACTCACATAAATCAATAAAAACTGATTGTTTTGGGGTGTTTGAGTCTATCTGAGCATCTACTGTATAATAAACTCATATGCTCTAAGATATATTATAACTTAACATTTGAATTAATCACAAAAAAGAGCAGTTAAGAAATCAAGCAACAATCTTTTAATTAATACAAAACTCGTGAATAGGCTACTTTACCTTTACACTTAATACAAAATGACTGCAATTGCATATTTTGCACATTATATACGCAGAAAACTGTATATTTTATCATTTTCGCTACATTATACAATTCTTAGACATGGTTGTGGTTTTGAGAGGGTTATTCTGACAAAAACGAAAGTGAAACTAACCCCTTGTGCAGCTCATACAGTTATTAATTACACTCATAATTACACTATACGTGTTATTTTGTGTTATATATCATATGCATATTAGCCAGGGCTCCACAAAGAGTGCCTTTAAATTAAAAGTGCTACCTGCATGTCGAGGTTTGTCATTTCCCATTTCCCTTGTGTGAGTGAAGTCATTGACGTCACATGTTTTTTCTTCTTCTTCTATTTTTTTAAGGTGCATATCTGCCACCTGCTGTACTGGAGTTTGGAGTGTGGGCCAGAGATTAATATATATATATAACGTACATACACATTAATAATAATAATAGTTATAAATAATTCATTTAAATTCTTTCAATTATTAGTTTATTTTAGAAAAATAAATAAAACTTTAATAATTTGTTCTTTATTTAATATACTCTTAAGATTCAACTCATTCACCCCATATTTCTTTAACTTTAAACCTTATTCTTTGCGTGTTATATTTAATGCATTGACAAATAACATGCTCCACTGTCTCTTCTTCTATTCCACACTCACACACACCTGAAGGGTGATTACTCAATAAATATATTGTTTTATTTAACCCAGTATGACCTAAGCTCATCCTTGATATTATAGTTTGCTCTCTGGAAGTTCTTCCTATTGATTTCATTTTTCCTACTTCTTTTCTTATCTTGTACAAATGACGTCCTTTACTTCCTTCATCCCATTGTTTTTGCCAAGCATTCATTATATTAATTCGTATTATTGCTTTAATTTCTGCTTTTCTATAAGATACCTCAGTTATTCTGTCTTGTTTTAGAGCTTGCTTTGCTACAACATTTCCCTCAATTCCCCTATGGGCTGGTATCCACATAAATCTCATTCTTATTCCTATATGATTTAGTCTGTACAGAAATTCATATATTTCATACACAATATCAGGTCTGTTATGAGATGATAAAAACTGTAAAGAAACCGATGTTGATAAACTATCAGAGCATTACTACCAGTTTAAGCTTATTATGTTCTACTCATTGTATTGCATTTAAATAGCTAACACCTAATATTTATCTTTGTCACACATTTCTTCTTCTTTATATGTGTTTTATAGCAGTTGGCAAACCAGTTTAAGGTGTATTTCCGCCACCTACTGGAATGGAGTGTGAAGCCTCGATGAACGAAACGAATTAATAAATAAAATCTTTTAAAATCTTTTAAAATGTTTAAAAATAAAAAAAAAATCTTTCTAATTAAAATCTGTATCTTTCAAATATTACAGCAAAATAGGCCTATCATACACCCTTAAATATTTCTTGCATTCTGAAATTTAGTCTTAACTGTTATGACAATAATATCCATATCTCTTAGTTTTTCAACCAGCTGATTTCTTTCTCTTTTATACGCCTCAGACTGTAAGAACATGTTCAACTGTTTCTGATTGTCCACAGTAACTGCAGCAATCTGCCTCACATTTAAATAAGTGCAGTGAATAATTAAAGCTGCAGTCCGCAAGTTTTTGAGGAGCAGCTGCAGCTACGACTGTGTGGGCTGTCAATCAACACACCAGTAGTAAAAAAGTAATCAAAGTTATACATTATAAATACACTAATTCAAAGTATATTTGTACTTCAGTAGTACTTCACTGCAGTTGGAAAAGTATACTAAATACGAGTACTACTAAATAGATTTTTAGTGCATTGAAATAAAGTATACTAGCTCAAAAATATACATGGGAGTTTTATTAATGTATTTGTTAAAAGTGTGTTTTGAATGCTTTAAAAAATAGTTAAATCTTAGTAGACTTATAGTAATCCTAAATTTAAATTAAATTAATTTTATTACAAATATATTACTAATGTAAATGCACCAATTAGCACTAACAATTAAATAGTTTTTTAGTGCATTGAAATGTATAGTATACCGCAAAAATATACAGAGGAGTTTTATTAGTGTATTTGTTAAAAGTGTGCTTTCAATGCTTTAAAATTAGTTCAATCTTAGGATTACTATGTAAAAGTCTACTAAGTTTAAATGACATTGATATTATCACAAATATAAATAGTATATTAGTAATATAAGTACATTTTCCCAACTGTGGTACTTAACTACACTTAATATAAATTAGCACTGACACTTCAAATGATTTTAAGTGTAGTCAGATAAAGTAAGGCAAGGCAAGGCAATTTTATTTGTATAGCACATTTCATACACAATGGTAACTCAAAGTGCTTTACATAAAGAAGAAGAATAAAAATAGAACATAAGGAATAGAAATAACAGTAAAAACAGAGAATTTTGCTATCTGGATGGAAGAGCTAGGAAGTTTCAGGGAGTTTTTTGTTGTTGTTGTCCGTCAGAGTGGATCTAAACTGGTCTATCCATCAAAGTGTATACTGGCAGTTCTTCACTCTCCTCGCTCTCTTCCATCAGGTCTGAAAGAAAGACAGCAAACATTATACTTTCATATGATCACTAGCAGTTAATCTTTTAATCCAAATCGCTGTCACGGCGTGTTAGCATTTCGCTAGCTTGTTAGCTTGTCATCCGGGCCACGAACCGTTCTTTTTCTCTCACGCACTCCTTTTTCTATGACTCGAGTCCATCAAACAACTGTGGTAAGTCGGATCACTCTACAAACACGGTGAATCATGTCATCCTCTCCATTTGTTGTTACTTGCACTGTCTGTCACATGCATAGTATAGCTCTCTCTGTCAGCGGTGAGATTTACACCAAAACAACATCTTCAGCGTGCCATTGGCATGCCCTAACTTAACTACAATAACTAAACCAAACAAAACTTAAAAAAATGAAAAATGAAAAATAAACTACGTGAAGTGCAATGTAAGTCATGTGACATGGTATCCTGCTCTCCGTCTTAACTTACCAGGCGGGTGAGCAAAGAGCAGAAATACAAAAAGATATAACGATAAAGTAAAGCAAATATACAACATGGAGGATAACAAAACAAGCATACGTTGGGCTACACAAACATCTCCAGGAGGAACGTAAACACACAGACACAGCCCAGCCCTCTTGAAAGTGGATGCGACATCGCCTGTTATACTTCTGCCGGGAGGAGTCAGTGGAGACAGCAGACACAGCCCTTCAAAATGCCCTTTCATGGGCATTGTCGATATAGCTTCGACATATGAAATGAAATTCTTCCATCCAGCTGTTGTTAAATTTACATGTATGTTTTATTATTTTTGAAAGGAGCACCACATGCTTGATTCATCCCACATCTACTACTCGCAGATATCAACAGCACAACTGCCAGGTTGAGGTCACAAATGTGTTGAAGTTTGTATGATGTGTCGATTGTGTGAGTATAATCTGTTATAACGAGGTTTCGGCCATATAAATTACAGGAGTTTCCCTGGAGATGGGAGAAACTATGCATCTGACATTTGAAACAAAACCAGCACTCGTGTGATATTGCTTAACTAAATCATTATATAAATATGAGACACTCATATCTTGAGTTTTAGGGCCATTCTAACCAGGCTTCATCACGCAGTGAGATGTTGCTCCGCTTATCAATCAACTGTATGAAATGTAAGATGAACTAAGTAGGGCGGGTGCGTTTTATGTGATAAATATTTTAACCTGATAAATTTTACCATAACTAAGTTAACGTGTTAAATCAACAGCCAAATTATAATAGCAAATTATAAAGCTTTTATTAGAGATTACATGATTTCATAATAAAATATTGTATATAAATATTCAAAGATAACTACTGTTTGTTAACTGTAGCTGTAATTGTAGATAAGTAACTGCATTGGTAATTAATCCACTTTTTTAAACTCATCTGTTAGAAATGTAAGTGATACGGTAAGATGACAGAGTTTTATAATTCTTATGTTACTAATATCTGGAAATGTTTCACCAAATCCTGGTCCTTATAATGATCCTGATTACACTTTTAAAGTTCCTGCTGATTTTAGATCCAGATTAAAACTGAGTTTTATTCACATGAATGTGAGAAGTTTGTTTCCAAAGACGGACTCGGTGCGTATCATGGGCAAAAAATACAAGCCTTGATGTCTTAGTAATATCTGAAACATGGCTCAATAAAAGGGTTTCAGATAAAGCTACAGGCATTGATGGATATACTGTTTACTGTTTCTTTTTGATGTAAATGAAAATCTGCTATAGAGATCTTCAGGTTTCTAAAGTCAAATCAAAGTTTCTCATAATACGAGTAAATATTACACAAGTGTGAAAGGACACTTGACAAGGTCAATAAATTCATGATGTTGACAATATTTGTGTGGAGTGAATCATATGAATCAGATTGACAGGTCTGAGAGATTTGATTCACACATCTGTTTATTTCTCACACTTTCCTCCATCGTCTGATTCCAGCACTGAGCTTTAACAAACACACACTTCAATCATATTTCATCAACAGTCTGTCATTAATGTCCTTATCACAGATCTTTTTCAGTTCATGATGGAGATTAAGCTGTTTAGATTAGTAATAAACTATAAGATACATCAATCATTTTGAGCTTTATCAATGAGGCATATGTTCAGAAATATGTTGTTTTGATCATCTGACAGACACTTGTATGAGGAACTGAATCTCTTCTGGTGTATTTGATGAAGCTCTGATCTTCTGAGGTGTAGATGAGCTCAGATTCACTGATGAATGTCAGAGAAACTCATTTCTGACTGTGATCTGAATCTGAGAGGAGATGCAAGAGTCTCAGTCTTCATCTGCTCCATTAGATGTATCGATCCAAACTCTCAATAGCTTCATGTTTTGAGTATTTTCTCCACTGATCTGGTATCCTACCATCCCCCTCAAATGTTTTATTGTAGTATTTTTCCAGATGTTTCTGGAATCTGCACACAAACCACTTCCAGTAGAGCAGTTCAGAGAGATCAGGAGTGATGCTCCAGTCTGCATAAACTCCTCCTGCTCTTCTGTATTCATTATATTTAAAACTTCCATCTGATGCATTAAAACACTGATCACTTGCCACTAAATTTGTGCAAATATCAGTACAGAGATTCTGTGTTAAACTGTAATATATGCCATTAATTCCAGTCACTCTGTGGAAAGCAACACTGTGATCTCCATCATGGTTTTCTATGGTGTTGGTGCAGATCTCTGGCAGTCTTCTTGTAGACGCTCTGCTCAATGGACTCTTTCAGTTTCTGACAGATGATCTCTCCAAAAACAGCAGCTGATGTTGCTCCATGACAGGATTTCTGGAAAATACTATAGTACTCTTCTCTCTTCTTCTCAGCATGTATTACAGGATCATTAACTTCTCTGAACAGTCTGTGTTGGTCAGTGATCATCTTGTTTGCTCTCTTACAGATGGAAAGAAACAGATCCATGAAGAATTCATTCTTGAACACATATTTCACTTGTTCTTCCTCATGTTGAATTACTATTGTCTTGATTACTATAATCTATGAGTAGATGAACAAAGCTGATGTTGTAGCCCATCTTTGAAATGTTAAATGACTGAATCATTCTGTCTGTCTGCTGACCAACATCTCTGACTAATAATCTGATTTGGACTTCATCCTCTTTAGTCAGAATTAAACCATACATCTCTATAGCTGATCTGATAGCATTTTTAATAGGTGCTGTAAATCCACTGGATCTCTTTACCTTCACATAATCTGAATAACTCCTCACAGTGAAAATATCCCTGCTCTCCCTCCAGTGATCAACAGAAACACTTTCATAGAGGTCACTGAGGATCTCTCTCACATCTCTCATTACATCAATGTCTCTGATTAGAGGAGTGTCTCTGATGATCTTCTTCACACTCTGTTCCCAGAACAAATCAAACTCTTTCTTCAGTGTTTCTTCATCATTTGTTTTGTCTTTGAGTTTTAAGGCGAGTTCTTTGCTCTTTTCATAGAGAGTGTTTTCATGATGTTTCCTCTGAGAATCAATCTTTTTCTTCAGTTCTCGCTGATGAAGAACCTCATTTAATCTCCTGTTTGTTTCTCTCACAATGTTCTCCTGAAGCTCTCTGATTTTGATTTCAAATGATGTTTTCCACTGAATCAGTATATATTTATCAATGTTTTTCTCAAAGAACTCTGACATTGATTTTTCCACTTCTTCGCTTGTCTTCTTCAGTTCTCTGTGACGATCAGTTTCCTCAACCTCATGAATCACTTCATTCTCTATTTTGTTGTGTAGTTTGTTCTCAGTTTCCATCATGGCACTGCGAAGACTCCAGGACCACTTGCTGTATTCAGTCTCCAGTTTCCTGTAGGCTGAGACCTTTTGGAGTTGAAACAAAAATCATTCAGTAAGCAAACTTCAGAGAGTAGATTTCTTAATTTTCAGAGTTTGGTAAGTTTCTCTGGGTTATTATAACTAAAAAAACTACTAACAGGAGAAACACTAAAGACCAAAGTGTCATGAAGACTCACCTGTAGTGACGGATCAGTTTCAGAGCAGATCTTCCTCATCATCTTCTCTTCCTCTCGTTCATATTCCTCTCTCCACTCCACTCGTCTTCTCTTCAGTTCTTCTTCAAGGAGTTTCAGTGTTTCTTCAAAAGTCTTTTGTTGATCTTCTCTCATGTTTCTTTCTTCTGTCAGTCTCTTCTCTAGATCCTCTAGTTGTTCTCGTCTCTCTCTTTCTATTTTCTCTTTCTCTCTGATTATTCCCTCCATTTCACTCTCAAGTCTCTGAATCTGTTCATCACGGTTCTGATTTTCTCTCTCTGTCCTTTTCTTATCTTCTTCTTCTCTTATCTCTCTCTCTTTATGATTCTGTTTTTCTTTCTCCATCATTATCTTCATTTTTTCTTTATCTCTGATTATTCCCTCCATTTTACTTTTCAGTCTCTGAATCTGTTCATCTTTTTCTCTTCTTTTCTCATCCTCTTCTTCTATTCTCATCTTTTCCTCTAGTTTCTGTTTCTCCCAGTCCTCTCGTTCTCTCTTCATCTCCTCATGCATCTTTTCCTCTCTCTCATCTTTCTCTTTCATTTCTCTTTTATGTCGTTCTTTGCTCTCATTAAACTCTTCTTCTCTTCTCTTTCTCTCAGTGTCATGATTCTGTCTTTCATTCTCTAATCTGTTCATCAGTCTGTCTATTTCAGTGTCGTATTTGATCTGCAGTTTTTCCTTTTCTTTCTTCACATTCTCTTTTTCTTGTCTCATTTCCTCTATTTCATGTTTGAATGTCTCTCGTTCTCGTCTCATCTCGTCTCGTATCTCTCTCTGATGTTTCTTTTCTTCTCTTATTTCTCTTTTAAGTTCTTCTTCTCTTCTCTTTCTCTCTTTGTCTTGATTCTGTCGTTCTTCCTCCATCATCATCTTCATTTTCTCTTTCTCTTCTTCATGTTTCTTCATCAGTTCTTCTCTTTCTCCGTTCAGTTTCTCCATCATCATCATCTTGTTTTCTTCTTCTTCATGTTTGGATTGAAGATCTTTTTTCTCTTTCATTAGTGTTTTGTATCGTTCTTCTCTCTCATTAAATTCCTCCTCTCTTTTCTTCCTCTCATTCTCTAATCTGTTCATCAGTCTGTCTATTTCAGTGTCGTATTTGATCTGCAGTTTTTCCTTTTCTTTCTTCACATTCTCTTTTTCTTGTCTCATTTCCTGTATTTCATGTTTGAATGTCTCTCGTTCTCGTCTCATCTCGTCTCGTATCTCTCTCTGATGTTTCTCTTCTTCTCTTATTTCTCTTTTATATCGTTCTTCTCTCATTAAATTCTTCTTCTCTTCTTTTTCTCTCTTTGTCTTGATTCTGTCTTTCTTCCTTCATCATCATCTTCATTCTCTCTTTCTCTTCTTCCAGTTTCTTCATCAGTTCTTCTCTTTCTCTGACTCTGTCCATCAGGATCTTCATCTGTTGTTCTTGTCTTTCTCTTTCCATCTCTCTGAACATCTTACATGAGTAGAAACTCCCTCCGTTCGCTCTCACCATGTTGTCTATCTTCTCCAGTAGATCAGACACCTGTGTTCGGTCTCCAGTCTGATTATTATTGAACACAAGGAATCTGTTTCCACACGCTTCAATCAGGTTTCTGATCACAGATCCAGGTTTTCCAAAACACTGTTCAATAGTTTTGTTCTTCAGGAAATCTCCTCTGGTGAAGAGCACCATGGTGTACATTAAAGATTTCTCTCCGAACGTCTCTTGGATGATCTTCACTGATTTCTGTTCTTCTTTAGTGAATCTTCCCAGTGGAATCAGCAGGAGAAACACATGTGGTCCAGGCAGGATCATGGAGATGCAGTGTCTGATTTCTCTCTGGATCTCCTCATTACTCAGTTCAGTATCAAACAGTCCTGGAGTGTCGATCACAGTAACGTGTCGGCCGTTGATTTCAGAGGATTCTCTCTGACTCTCTTTAGTCACTGACTCATGAGATGTTTCTGCTGTAAATGCGTCTCTTCCTAAGATTGTGTTTCCTGTTGCACTCTTCCCAACTCCAGTTTTTCCCAGCAGCACAATCCTCAGATCATCTGTGTTTTCTCTTGAACCTGAAAATCATATTGAAATGTAAGAAAACATGACGTGATCAACAGGGGGATCATGGTAAGATGAGCCACTTTTCAATTTTAAATGTTTCAGTTCTTCTGCAAAAACACAAATGTATAAAACACTATTATAGAATAAATCTATTGTAGAATTTAAGTTTTAGAGTTTTAGTTCAGAATTTAGTTTAAGACTCACTGATTTTCTGGTCATTACCTTGTGACAGTAAATGTGTCTCTAGTGAGTCGATTTTCTTCTTCATCTCTTCATATTTCATCAGTTTTTCCATCTGTGCTTCCAGAAATGTCTCTGTGGAGTAAAACTCTTCTCTGTTTTCTTCCAGCATCTTCTCAATGTTCTCCATCAATGTGGACACTCGTGTGTTGGGACCAAAGAAATGATGTCCTCCAAATCTCTCAATGACAGACTGTGTTTCTTCATTGAGTTCTTCTGTCTGATGCTCTGAATTCTGCATTATGAGGATCATCATGTGTTTGTTGATTCTGGAGCTGAAGATCCTCTGGATCTCCTCCATTTCTGCTTTGTCTTCATTATTGAGTGGAGCATCAGGAATAATGAGGAGGAAAACATGAACTCCAGGATGACAGAGAGACACACAGTGGAGAGTCTGACGCATCACTTCCTCCTCTGAGAGACGAGTGTTGAACAGAGCTGGAAGATCCACCAGACTGATCTGACGTCCATGAAGATCCACGTCTGATCTTCTGTCTGTCTGCTGCAGGATCTGCTCTGATATGGAGGATTTTAATGTGCCGTCACTCCCACACACAACCAGATTCAGCTTCACACCCTCTGAAACTGACAGATGAAGAAGAATATAAATTACTCATAATTCCCACATTCTTCATCACTTCATGCATTTATGTAGGTAAAGACTTACA
Organism: Megalobrama amblycephala; assembly: GCF_018812025.1. Lineage (NCBI taxonomy): Eukaryota > Metazoa > Chordata > Actinopteri > Cypriniformes > Xenocyprididae > Megalobrama > Megalobrama amblycephala. The sequence continues at coordinate 51,140,471 of NC_063044.1, read as the reverse complement.
GTTAGGAGGTTGTTCTTTGCTCCATCTTCTCCTGCGAGGAGGAATGTGAGCAACGATCACTGTATGAAACAAAAGTCTTACATTATATTTGACTCTCATCATAATCAGAAAACATCATCTTTGAACAAATCTTTGAAACAAGAGAAAGCGTGAGATGCTGGAAAATCACTTCAGAGAATCAATCATCTTCATCAGACTTGAGGAAAAGAGAATAATTTAGCTGATTTTCACTGAGTATGCAATAAAAGAAATTAATATCCTCAGATGTTATGTATATTTCAGATGTTATCTATACTCTTGTCTCTGCATATAAATGAAGCCATTCAAGAGTTTGAATTCTATTGACAATGTAATAAAAATCTTCTTGAAGAATCAGTTTAAACTCTGATCTGATTCTCACCTCTGGTGTCAGACATGTTCAGATTTTATTCTCTCCTCCGTGTCTTTCTTCAGTCTTCAGCTGATAACCTTCTGTGACTCCTGACGTCTGTCTCTTCATCATACTGTAAGAGATTTTAGTGATTTTCAAACATTAACACAGTCCATGATCATTTGTCCAGAGTAAGTAAAGCTCTTGTGTCTGTTGTTTGTTGTTCAGTTTTCTGTTTGACTGGCTTAAACTGTGCTTCTCAACTAGTAGAACATGAAGATCTTCCTGCTGTGGGTCACAGATTTGATTGAACTAACACACTGAAAACACTAATAATATATGATAGAAATAAGTCACTTTAAGAAAGATTGAACTCAATTATTGTAATGATTAAAATAAATGTAAGAAAGTGTGTTGAACATGATGTGAAGCTTTAATCTCTACATGCTGAACTTGTGCAGATTTTCTGCATCATGTTTCTGCTCCAGCATGTTTAGCTAAAGATCATGAACTGAAAACACTTCACATCTGTAAATATTCATGCATCTTGACACTAAACACAGACACACACAGATCTGTTTCTGTGACAGAACTGATGTTCCTGCTGCTCATACAATAAACATGTTTCAGTGTATCTGATATTAACATGTCTTATTACATAGAGTATTTATAAGGAAATGAAATGTGATACCTGCAGTTTTCATCTGCTTATAGATGTCTTGATGCCATCATGTGATCAGGAAGAGATCTGAATGTGTGGATGGAGTCAATCAGTGACGTTACAAAGAGAAAAACCTGTTTCTGTCTGTATATATACTAGTATTACGTCCCGTATTGTTTTGGGAGGATGGTTGTCCTTTTTCTCTCTCTCTCTTCGCCATCTCATCTCACAGCTCCTGTGATGCTAGTGGGAGTGTATAAAGACCCGGATATGACAGCGAGGCTGAATCCAGCTTCTTATTCGCAGCTTCTTATTGACGCTATCCGGTCCACCTTAAAAGACGCGACGCTTCCGCGTTTCTTAATAAGACGCTTCTTATTCACGCTCGATTTAGACAGTGCGGTTTTTCTCTTTTTCGCGCTTTTTAAGGTATTGTGTTGCTTTTTGTGTCTATTTTCAGAATTAAAGGAAAATAAACAATTTTAAAATGCAAATAACACTGATATATCAGCGAAAATAGGGTGCAAAAATATAAAGGCACATAAAATATAATTATAGTATTCTTTGTTTATTGAATGTGTCATCAACTCAACTTGAAGGACCGTGTGCTTTTTCTCTTATTCACGCTTTTTATGTTATTATTGTCTATTTTCAGAAAAAAAAATAATAAATTATTCTGAAATGTAAATAACACCGAAATATCAGTGAAAATTACTGTGAAATTACAAAGGTATATACAAACAATTACACCATTCTTTTTGCAGGTCATCCTTTGAATGCATTAATGAATCAATTGAATAAAAAATAATGCAAGCAAATATTACAGATTTCAATATCACAAGGTAACTAGAGACTGTCAGCTCCAGCTCCAGCTTGGGTCCAGCCTGTTATGAAGACTTCAGATGAAGGACTCCAGAACATTAAACATGGATGATTAAACAAAATGATCATGTGATCATTACTTTGCATGCACACTACTTTTGCTTAAAAGAAGTAAATGCTACAATTTGTATAACGTCACCATTCACATGTTTAGACGTTTTACTGTTGCATTATTAAGTTATGGATCTATGAATTTTACATGACAGGTGACAAAGTAACAGGAAAAATTGCATCGTTGGCCATATTGGAGGCGCTATATCTCAGCTGCCTTTGAGGGTGCGTTCAAAGTTGCACTGGGGCCTTATTCCCAATGTACTTGACTGTCACCTTGCACATTTTTAAAATTTTTACTGCAGCATTAAGAAGTTATGGATCTATGAATTTGACAAATAAGACAATACAGTTACAGGAGAAATTGCATTGCAGGGTGACAGTCAAGTACATTGGGAATAAGGCCCCAGTGCAACTTTTAACGCACCCTCAAAAGCAGCTGAGATATAGCGCCTCCAATATGGCCAACGATGCAATTTGTCCTGTTACTTTGTCACATCTGTCAAATTCATAGATCCATAACTTAATAATGCAACAGTAAAAATGTCTGAACATGTGAATGGTGACGTTATAAAAATTGTAGTATTTACTTCTTTTAAGCAAAAGTAGTGTGCATGCAAAGCAATGATCACATGATCATTTTGTATAATCATCCATGTTTGATGTTCTGGAGTCCTTCATCTGAAGTCATCCGAGGCTGGATCCAAGCTGGAGCTGGTAGTTACCTTGTGATATTGAAATAATATTTGCTTGAATTATTTTTTATTCAATTGATTCATTAATGCATTCAAAGGATGACCTGCAAAAAGAATGATGTAATTGTTTTTTTATATCTTTGTAATTCTACAGTAATTTTCACTGATATTTCGGTGTTATTTACATTAAAGAATATTTTTTTTCTTCTCAAAATAGACAATAATAAGATAAAAAGCGTGAATAAGAGAAAAAGCACACGGTCCTTCAAGTTGAGCTGATGACACGTTCAATAAACAAAGAATACTATAATTATATTTTATGTGCCTTTATATTTTTGCAGCCTATTTTCGCTGATATATCAGTGTTATTTGCATTTCAAAGTTGTTTATTTTCCTTTAATTCTGAAAATAGACACAAAGCAACACAATACCTTAAAAAAGCGCAAAAAAGTGAAAAACTGCAGTGAATAAGAAGCTAGAAACGCGGAAGCGTCGCGTCTTTTAAGGTGGACCGGATAGGTTCAATAAGAAGCTGCGAATAAGAATTTCCAGCCTCGTGGAAATCACAGTGTACAGTTCGAGGGGCACAACAGATTTTGCTTCACTCACATTTAAATCATCTGACATGGGTGGCCATGTACATGTCATACCAGGAGAGTCACATATAAGCATGTTTAATATCAATGCTGCTCTATAAGTGTCCTTGTGTCCTCTGTAGTATTTATAGAGGCCAATGAATTTTGTCTTTGTGGACCAGCTGTTGTACTTGGCGTGTTTTCACCATCACTTTGGCTAGTTACCTCAGCTGACTGTTGTTTCTGTACCTGATGGATGAGGGATGATTTGTAAATAAGAATCATTATGTAAAAATAATATTGAGTGTTCTGGCTGTACCTGTATGCAAAACAATGCATAAATAAATTACATAATTTACATTTACCCATGGTATCCAGCATATGGCATAAAACTTAAAACGTGTGTGTGTGTGTATACTGTGTTTTTACCCACCTGCTGACAAAGTTTCTGCTTGTGAAAGATGGTCCTTCTGGCGTTTGCGTTCCACAGTAATGTACTTGTCTATTTTCTTACAAATTAAGCACATGACCTGCACAAGCTACTGGCAGGCCCGTCCTGGACCAAAGTTTCTTTGTCGTACATTCAGTTATCGATGACACAGACTGGTCTTTGTGAGCATCTTGAACTTCAGGACGCTGTGTTACACGTTTCTCTGCCACATCCAAGCGCTTTTTATCAATGAAAAGTCTGTAGCAAGTGGAGTGAAACCCAGCGTCTTCGGGAACATTTTCAAACTCGATTTCTAGACAATGTCTGTATGTTTCTGCTCTGATTCTTACCCTGCAAACCAAGCCACCGTTTAACGCTATTTCTGAATGTGTCCCATCATGTGCGCGTAAAATCCTTTATTTCTTCTTTCTATATGGATATGAGATGCATAGCCTATAGCATTGTTTAAAATCCCTTTTACTATGTTTTGAAGGAGGTCTGGCCGTAGGGCCATAATTTCCTTTTCTTCGCTACCTGATATTGGCTGCGTCCGAAACCGCCTTAATGAATAGGTAATTAATTTCAATAAGTACTTACTTAACGAGCGCCAAAAGAGTAGCTACTTAATAGCCAAATCTCGTTGAGTGAGTATGAATGAGATCCGGATATAATCCGCCATGTTTATACGTTATCATGTGACCTACGACCAGTGCCCAAGGAAGTCGACCGGAAGTTGAAGTCGGCCGCGTGCCGCCATCTTGTAGCAGAACTTCACTTGCGTTAGCATCCCATTGACTCCCATTCATTTTGGCGTCACTTTGACAGCGAATTACTTTACATCTGAGGCGTTTAAAGACTCCATTTATCCATTATTTATTTCTGAAGATACACGACAATGTATAAAGGGCTCCATTACCTTCTATGTTACATTATGGCCCCATAGAAACAGTTTCTGTAAAAATAGGCTAACGATTGCGTCATAACCACTCGACTCTCTGTCGCACAGTAGAGAAATTACCGTACAGACAGGAGGAGAAGCTCGCAGGCAATAGTATGCATTAACTTAATATGGTGTACTGGCGTTACATTTTAAAATACTATACAAAATAATTAATCAGAATACTTACTCCTGCTCACTCACGCCAAAGAACTCCCCGCTCAAGCTCGCCGTCTCTGCAAGATTAACGATGGCAGTTTGCACGCACAGCTACTAGAAGATTTACATCTGTCAGACAGGTTGCTGACGTCATCAAGCTTAGTGTGAGTCTGCGCGTCAGAAACGGAAGTGCTAAAAATCGCTAAAAATGGGCTTCACTTGTCTCAATTGAGTTCCAATGGGGTCGCTGTGTCCATTTCTTTTACTGTCTATGCCTACGACGTTATCACAAGCGCAACAATTTAAAAGATATGAGTGACAGGTTTAATTCTTCTGTAAATATCTTTTTCTCTACTATATTGATTAAACTGCTTATTTTGTGGTCTTGTTGAAGAAACAGCTGCCCAGTAATTTTGTGATTGTATACAACTAATATATTTTGGGTTAAGTTCTTATATTTAACTACTAATGTGATCCACAGTTTATTTTTTGTTTCGAAATTTGTTTAGATTTTTTGTTGAATTAGCTCCAGTTTAATCCTTCAGGCTTATAAATAATAAACAAATGAATAAAATAAATATTTTTATGCATTATGATGTATTCAAACTATTTAACCTTCTCCTCATGCTTTATGTGTATCTCAAAATATGATGTATACAAACAAGTTTTTTTTTTTCATTATTATTGTTCCTTGTTAAAGATACCACTATGGTATTTTCCCTGATCTTGTATGTAGTTATAGGTCCTGCAATAATAATAAAGATATGAGTGACAGGTGCACTAACACCTCACAGCACCAGTAACTCCACAACCCTACCTAGAGCGGTTTTCCTCAGAGTTAGCAATGTCTGAAGCCAAAGAAGACATCAGCAGCTAGTCGAAGATCTCCCCTTTGGAGAAAGCTGATTTTATACTCAAAAAATGTAAGTATAAACTACTTAATTTAGATTACCCCAGAATGAATTGCTTTGCTATCACACACCAACATTAACCATAAACCAAAACTTAATTATATTACTTTTCATTTTTCTTTAGTAAAACAAGCGAAATGTAATGTTTTGTCATATGACAGCTGTGCATGAACACACACTAGACAAATACAGCTGATGTGAATACATCTCCATTTACAGTCAAACAATGAATCAATGCATGAAGTAATAGAATATATACATTTACTGATAATAGCATAATTAATAACAATTCATAAAAGTAATAATGACAAATAAATGCATATACAAGTCAACAACACAAAGCTTTATTCAAATATATTGATCTAACAATCACATATTTACAGTCCTGCTGTACAGTCTAATTCTGCAGCTTTATTCTGATGAAGCAGCTGATGAACACCTTCATCCATCATGTCCCTCACTGCTGGGGACATCGTTGATCCAGAGGATGAGGATGATGATGATGATGATGATGGTCCTTCAACCCCACAAGCTTGAAGCAGGAGTGTGAAAAGATGTGCGGGACAATCTGGCTCTGCTGTGTCTGCTGCAAACATTCATCTGCTCTCCATCAGCATGACTAAATAAACAGATTAAAACTTTTTACACTTCATTCATGTCAGCATTCAGTTTCTTGCCATATTTCATTTCATATTTTTACAATTGCATGATAATTTTTGTTGTAGCTTCATTACTTTTGTGTTGTGGTGGCCTAAACCACTGAGCTGGTCAGCAGAAGGTTTGCTGGTTCGATCTCTGCAGCATCACCTCAAGTGTGTTCTTGATCCAGACACTTTACTCCAGGTTACTCCAACGGGATCATCCCTGTAATAAGAGCACTGTTAGTCACTTCGGATAACAGCATCTGCCAAAAGTATAACTGTAAATTTGATTTTTTTAAATGATCTTACTTATATATATATTTTTTTTTCCCCCACAAATCCCGCCGTCACCTATCCTTATAGGTCCTGCTCCTCCACAAAAGCTCTGCAGCAAATGCACAGACATCAAGAATCAGAAAAGTGCTGTAATAACTCTGTTTAAATTACAATCATTACAATAAACTACAACTTATGATTTAAATAGACTTTGTATTCATTTCTGTAATATACTCACTGAAAGCCTTTGATGGCATGATTCCTTCATCACTGGATAAACACACGTGATCATCTGTCCCTGTAACATCAGACAAGATTCAAGTTTCCTCTGAGATTTATGTGCTCAAAAAGATAGTTGAAGATTTGTTTTAACTCACTTTTTATCCAACACAAATGTTTCTTGTTTTATTAACAGTACTAACAGACACATAAAATAGATAACTTATGTTAAGTGTACATTTGTTTGTTTATTATTTTCATTCATGTAAACAGTGTTGACACCAGTGAATTCTACACATCACACATCACTCATAGATCATAATCCATCACTCATAAGTCATAATACTTTATATATTCTTAATATTTTCCTGTCAGAGGTGTGTTTATTATCCATTATCACTCTCTCCCTCTGATGTCTCCTACAATGTAGAATTGCATGTTCCTCTTCCTGACACTCCTCACAAATACCCGTCTGATGTTTCCCCTCCAGTCTTAATGTTTTATTCAGAGCACAGTGTCCCAGTCTTAGTCTCGTTAGTACCGTTTCTTCTTTTCTATATCTCCACCTCCTACCTTATTTACTTTAATACTCTTTTGGATATGGTATAAATGTCTCCCTTTCTCCTTACTATCCCACATTTCTTGCCATTTCTGGTTAATTTTTTCCCAGATTATACATTTTATTTCCGCTTTACTGATTCTTATTTGCATTTCTACATTTTCCTTCTTTAATGCCTTCTTTGCGACCTTGTCCACTTTTTTCATTGCCCTCCACTCCTATGTGCGCCAGAACCCATAAAAATGTAACTAGTCCACCCTGGTGTGTTATTCTTGTAACGGAGTAGAGAATATCATATCCTGTTGAGATCCTGTTGGCATTTTGGTGGTGTAGAGCTCCCAATCTCCTTTGCCCAATGCTTGTGTGCTTGGGGGTTTTAGGTATGAACATTATAATCTTTATAATCTGCTGTTCAGAGCACTAAAGTCAAGTGATTCCAGCAGTTTGGCGTTTTGACACGTGATCATTATTATTATTATTAAGCTTTATTTAACCAGGTGAGTCAATTGTGAACCAGTTATCATTTACAATGACGACCTGGTCAAGAGGCAGCATAAATTCATGTGATCCGAATCATGACTCGATACACTGATTCACTGTGCTCTGTGTTTTGAAATCGGCCATCACTAAAGTTATTTTTTAATTTTTTTTTTTTTTTTTTTGGGCACAACAAAAATATTCTTGTGGCTTTATAATATTAATATTGAACCACTGTACTCACATGAACTGATTTAAATATGTTTTTAGTACATTAATGGATCTTGAGAGAGGAAATGTCATTGCTCAGGCCTCACTGAGAAAACACTTCACATGAGTAAATATTCATGCATCTCGACACTGAACACTGACACACACAGATCTGCCTCGGTGACAGAACTGATGTTCCTGCTGCTCATACAATAAACATGTTTTAGTGTATCTGATATTAACATGTCTTATAGAGTATTTATAAGGAAATGAAATGTGATACCTGTAGTTTTCATCTGCTTATAGGTGTCTTGATGCCATCATGTGATCAGGAAGAGATCTGAATGTGTGGATGGAGTCAGTCAGTGACGTTACAAAGAGAAAAACCTGTTTCTGTCTATACTAGTGTAACGTCCCGCATTGTTTTGGGAGGATGGTTGTCCTTTTTCTCTCTCTTCGCCATCTCATCTCACAGCTCCTGTGATGCTAGTGGGAGTGTATAAAGACCCGGATATGACAGCGAGGCTGAATCCAGCTTCTTATTCGCAGCTTCTTATTGACGCTATCCGGTCCACCTTAAAAGACGCGACGCTTCCGCGTTTCTAGCTTCTTATTCACGCTCGATTTATATGGAAGGCCGTTTCAGCATAAAAACGTTCCAGCGTTACTCGTCGTAATTATATTTTTACTAGTAACAATTAAATTAAAGAGCTCTATAATTCAATTTTTACTAGTAACAATTATGATTGTAGAGCTCTCTAATTCGGTTTTTACTAGTAACAATAACAATTATAGAGCTCTACAATTAAATTTTTACTAGTAACAATTACAATTACAGAGCTCTATAATTCAATTTTTACTAGTAACAATTATGATTGTAGAGCTCTCTAATTCATTTATTACTAGTCATATGTCTCCATTGACTTCCATTCATTTTTAATTATAGAGCTCTGTAATTCAGTTGTTACTAGTAAGAATACAATTGCAGAGCTCTATAATTCAATTAGAGAGCTCTACAATCATAATTGTTACTAGTAATAAATGAATTGCAGAGCTCTCTAATTGGAATTGTTACTAGTAAAAACTGAATTATAGAGCTCTACAATTCAGTTGTTACTAGTAAGAATATAATTGCAGAGCTCTATAATTCAATTAGAGAGCTCTACAATCATAATTGTTACTAGTAAAAACTGAATTATAGAGCTCTACAATTCAGTTGTTACTAGTAAGAATATAATTGCAGAGCTCTATAATTCAATTAGAGAGCTCTACAATCATAATTGTTACTAGTAAAAATTGAATTATAGAGCTCTATAATTGTAATTGTTACTAGTAAAAATTAAATTATAGAGCTCTTTAATTTAATTGTTACTAGTAAAAATATAATTACGATGAGTAACGCTGGAACGTTTTTATGCTGAAACGGCCTTCCATAGATTTAGACAGTGCGTTTTTTTTTTTCATCAGCTCAACTTGAAGGACCGTGTGCTTTTTCTCTTATTCACGCTTTTTTTGCTATTATTGTCTATTTTCAGAAAAAAATAATAAACTATTCTGAAATGTAAATAACACCGAAATATAAGTGAAAATTAATGTAGAATTACAAAGGTATATAAAAAACAATTACATCATTCTTTTTGCACGTCATCCTTTGAATGCATTAATGAATCAATTGAATAAAAAATAATTCAAGTAAATATTACAGATTTCAATATCACAAGGTAACAAGAGCTCCAGCTTGGATCCAGCCTCTTATGAAGACTTCAGATGAAGGACTCCAGAACATCAAACATGGATGATTATACAAAATGATCATGTGATCATTGCTTTGCATGCACACTACTTTTGCTTAAAAGAAGTAAATACTACAATTATATCTTACAACTGTACGTTCTGTTCTGATATCATCTCATCAAAGAAGACTATCGTGTTTTTGTCACATAGAAACATGAATTTGCTGTAAATCTTATTTTGAAATATGTATAGTGAAAAGCGCTATACAAGTGAATGTGAATTAAATTGCATTGAACTGAGAGAGCCCTTGCATTGTTGGTTACTGTACCATTTTGAACTTATGGACCCAATCTCACACTACAGTTTGGAGAGCCATTACATCGTTGGCTCATTTGGGGTGCTTGACTATCATAATTCAAATTTTTTTTATTTTGGCGTTATGATGTTATGGACTCATTAAATTGACAAAGCCAGAGAGTACAGTTAGAAGAGCGATTGCATCGTTGGCCCAGTTGGGGGTGCTATATCTCAGCTAATATTGAGGGTGTGTTAAAGGTTTCACTGATGCCTTATTTCCAGGGCAATTGCCTGTCACCATGCACATGTTCAGACATTTTTACTGTAGCATTATGAAGTTATGGATCTATGAATTTGACAGATGTGACAAAGTAACAGGACAAATTGCATTATTGGCCCAATTGGAGGCGCTATATCTCAGCTAACTTCGAGGGTGCGCTGAAGCTAGCTCCCTTGTCAAAAAATCCTATTGGAATTTCATTTTATCCTTTAGGATCTTGTTGGATTCTTAGAATCCTTTTGGACATTCTGATATATTTTAATGGAATTTCACTTTGTCCTGTAGGATATTATTGGATTCTCAGAATCCCATTGAACATTCTGATTTGTTTTAATGGAATTTCACTTTTTAATGGAATTTCTTACTTAGAATATTAGGGTGCGTTCACACTTGTCATGTTTGGTTCGATTAAAATGAACCCTGGTGCGATTGCTCTGTTAGTGCGGTTCATTTGAACATATGTGAACGCTGCCATCCGAACCTTGGTGTACAACAAACAAGTGGACCGAGACCGCTAAAAAGATGGGTCTCTATCCGCTTCCAAATGAACTCTGGTGCAGTTCGAATGATATATGTTAAATAATTTCTTATTTCTTGTGCTTCACTTTTTTGACTTTCTCTGTGTCTTGGGATTTTTCCATTGTGCAGCTCATGTACCTACCTAGACAAAACAAGAAGTAGTAGATGTAGACACACTGACACTCTCACACACAACCAGAAGTTGAAGACACACACACATTTACGCACATACATTTCTTATTTGCTATTATGTTTCTTGAAACACCATACATGGTAAGGCTTGATTCTTAAGACGTATGATTGGATGCTCAAGCCATCCTGGAGATTGTTGTTTGACCTATGTCTATAAATATGACCCTTCTTTATGAAGGTAAATCAGTAGCAAAACTCAAGAGGTTGCTGATTTAAATGTAAAAACTTGTCGTTTTAATATTTGTATTTGTAAGCTGAAATTTACACTCACAGCCCTGATGTGAAAAGCTGAATGTTTGAATTTGCACACACATACAACAATCAAAACACCCATGTTACGAAGTTGTAGTTGCAGATTAATAGTTACAAATGTGTAAAATGGCATTCGCATAAACAAAATGACAGACACAAATGTGTGAGAGGCTTAATTTTTCCATCCCTACTCAATGGTTTTAGGCCTTTTTGCAAATATTTCAGTCAAATTTAGCTGTTTTTTTGAGCATTTACTCATTGTGAGCCTGTTTTTAAACATTAACTATCTGTAACGTCATATCCAATCAGATTTCTTTTCACCCATATCCCCCACGCCCACCATACACACACATACACACATTTGACTTTACAACACACACCTTTATTTATTTTTATTCTCTCTTGCTCTCTTAATATGTAAAGAGTTTGCGCAGATAGATTTTAATAATCAATTTAAAAAATGTGTAAAAAAAAAATGTAAATAAAATATGCGCACAGTGCGTACACTGGCGTTGTTCATTGGTCAGGCATCGACCAATAAAACGGCTTCAAACGGGGACTGAGAGGTCATCCTTCATCACAGGAAAGTTGTTTTTAATAATTTCCTTTCTCTGTAAGGGTACTGTTTAAACGCACAGCTACCTGGCAAATATTTTGCTAATTCCTCCGTGCGAGGAAGATCCATGCAGATGCGCTCTGACGGATATCCAGTAAACCGTACACTGCGTTACTGAAAACAAAAACACCGGTCTATGTAAAACAATACCCTCTTTCTCCAGAGAAAGAGAAGGGCATTGAACCTGTGATTGAAAATTTGTTGAAACAGGGCATTATTATTAAGACACACTCGCCATATAACACACCTGTTAATCCTATTCTCAAAGCAGATGGACAAAGTTGGCGACTGACACAAGATTTGAGGAAGTTCAATGATCTGATCATACCGCTTTCACCAGTGGTACCAGATGTGGTAACTATAATAAATTCAATACCTCCTACACATAAATTCTGTACTGTCCTTGATATATGCTCTGATTTTTTCAGCATGCCGATATCTGAAGAGGTGCAGCCATTATTTTCGTTTATGTACAAACAACAACAATTTACATGGACACGTCTTCCTCAGGGCTACGTTGACTCGCCCGCTGTGTTCTCTGCGATCGTGCACAAAACCCTCAGCAACATCAAGCTCCCTCCCACCAACTACATGTTTACTACAGTATGCAGATGACCTGCAAATCTCAGCCACGACAGCAGAGGACTGTGAACAGGCCTCCATCATTGTCTACAATGTGCTGGCAGAGGCGGGGTTTAAAGCTTCAAGAAAGAAAGTGCAGTGGGTGAGACCACAAGTCTCTTATCTGGGACACATTATCTCAGAAGGCTATTGACACCAAAGTCTCACCACAACAAGCAATCGAGTGGACTGTTGAAATGGATGCGTTGGGCCTTCCTGACTACAAAAAGGACTTCCACCTTTACGTGCACGAGAGCGAGGGCATTGCAGCGGGGATACTGGCCCAGGAACACAGTACAAGTTATCGCCCTGTGGCGTATCTTTCCAAAACATCAGACAACATTACACAAGGTCTGCCAACATGCCTTCGAGCAGTGGCTGCTGCTGCCCTGATGGTACGAGATGCTGAAAAAACAGTCCTCTCACATCCACTGATGTTACACACCTCACACCAGGTAAATGCAATTTTACATAATCTTAACACGCAGCACATGATGGCACAACGTTGTTCAGGTTATGAAGCAACATTGTTAGCGGCTACAAATTTAATGATTAAGCCAACATCTGTGCCACACACTGTTGTCATTGCTTTGAGAGAGTTGCTGTGATGAGGTACATGATTGTTTGAAAACGATTGAAACTGCTTGTAGGACCGATCTGTTAGATACAGTACGGCCCTAGAAGAGGGGGATAGTCTATATGTTGACGGTTCATGTTCTAAACCATCAGATGGTGTATACTGTATTTATGCAGTTGTTGCACTCCCTGACGAAGTGGTAGAAGCAGAATCATTACCATACACATCAGCACAGGCAACTAGTGGAACTAGTGGCACTAATGAGAGCTTGTGAACTTTCAAAAGATAAAATTGTCACAATTTTATACTGATTCTAAGTATGCATTCTGATTTGATAGATTTTGCTATTATTTGAAAAAACAGATTGATCAATTTCCTTTATAGTGAAGCACACTGTAAACCCTAACACTCAAAATACTTAATTCATTTGAGTAGGACAAACTTAAATTAAACAAATTAGTTCAGTTAAATTAACTGTTATGAGTGTTTAAAACTTTCTTTTACTTTTGAGTTCACAGCACTGACATATTTCAAGTAAACTAAACTGTTTTGCCCATGCTTTGCCCATGGCACTCGAAAAGGAAAAGGAAATGCTAAAATCAAGTGTTATATAATGTTTTTTGTGCAAGATTAATGGTAAGGGAGATTTAGTAGTGATTAATGTTTTGTTATGCTAATTTAGAAGAGTTGGTCATGGTGACAAGTGCACTGTAAAACTGAACAGTGAAATTAATTAAATGAAATTAGTTTGTTTCACTCAATAATAATAAAAGTTCATTGTACTTAACAGAAAAAAAAGTTGTGTGAACTCAAAATTTCATTGCAGCAAGGTGAACTTAATATGATTGAGTTGAGTTGCAGCAGATTTCTAATTCCCAGCATGCTTTGCATCAGACTGTATAAATGTTGAAATTAAGTGTTATTTTGTGTGTTTTTGCATAAGATTAACATAGGGAGACATACGTTAGTGTTTAATGTTGTGTTATGTTGGGATTGACAGAGGGTTCTGTAATGTTAGTTTTGTAGGGTTACTATTCTGGTGAAGAGAAGACCGTGTGGTTAGGTAGAGGATGGGCTGCAAAACTTTTAAGACCACATATACTGTATGTTGTTTGATTACATACATGCAAGTATATATTGACAGTCTCTTTGATAGTTATAATAGCATGTGTTTTTTGCTAACTAACATTTAACCAAGATCTGAATGTGATGTTTATGTAAATTAACTATATGTACTTGAGTGGGGCGAGGCTGAGAACTGTGGGAGTGAAGGAAAGCCAGTGATGTGATTGTTAATGAGAGACACCTGTGCACCACACTGGCCTTGCTCCACTTCCATGGCTCTTGGCCCCGCCCCACTTGTCACAAAAAAATTAAGTTCTACTAACTTAAAAAAAAAAATAAGTTAGTTAACTTAAATGTTTCGAGGTAATAAGTTTCCTCAAATGTTTTGAGTATTCTGAACTTATTGAGTTTTACAGTGCACTAAATCATAAATGATTTAAAGTGGCCATTGTTAAATAATTTCTTATTTCTTGGGCTTCACTTTTTGACTTTCTCTGTGTCTTGGGATTTTTCCATTGCACATTATGTACCTACATAGACAAAACAAGAAGTAGTCATCCTTGGACAGACTGACACTCTCACACACAACCAGAAGTTGAAGACACACACACATTTACGCACATACATTTCTTATTTGTTATTATATTTTGTGAAACACCATACATGGTAAGGCTTGATTCTTAAGTCGTATGATTGGATGCTCAAGCCATTCTGGAGATTGTTGTTTGACCTATGTCTATAAATATGACCCTTCTTCCTGAATAAATCTGAGAATGCTTTGTACCACACTTGATCTGTGTCTGCTTGGTCATTCTCCCGAGATCTCGCGCTGCTGCTGCCACACATCACAGGGGTTGAGGCGCCAGTTTCTTAACTAATGACTGGGATTACATATATTCTACCTATTATTGAGATTTTGATCTAACAAACTTCTATCAGGAAATCTTATGCATCCACTGGGAGAATAAAAAGTCCCTTCAGAAATACTTATGGATTTGCTTACTTCAAATTTATTTTTATTTTTCCTATGTTTACCCAAAACAGTGTGTTGAGAGCATTAGTGAGTTCACATGTAATGCCTGTTTCATTCACACAGAGGGCGCCCTCGAGCTGAAAGTCCACAAGTGAGAAACAAACAAATACAATAACATACAAATAATCTTTTAGACAATAAACAAGTTATTATTATATTCTTTAGTTATAATACTTTGTAGGAACTGTGGATGAAACAGACAAATGAATCATTCAGATGATTCTTTCACAACATATTTCTAATTCAGAATCAAGGTTCCGGCTCCAGCTCGTCTACAGAGAGAACCAATGCTGATTATTTTTACGACACACTATGCTTCCTGATAGCAGGAGAAGTGACAAACCAAAGGGTCACCCAAGAAGATGAAGATTCTTTGATCACCAGAGCAAAGAAACAGAGAGACAATGCAGACGCTTTTTGTTTCCTTACTTCACAGAAAAACCAAAGAGACTGTTTTACAAATAAAACTGCATCAAAATTGTTCCAACAATTTTAATGGACTTATCAAACACCTTTTATCTACATACATTTTGCATTACGTGTCCACAAGTACTACCTGTAACCAGTTATGCTTTAGAACGCTCACAATTCATGTAATGCACACATAGACAAAAAAGGGGCTTGAGCACCTGCCCTTTTTCTTCCTCGAGAGAAAGTGCCCTTTTTTCTGGGGTGCTTTTTTTTTTTTTTTAATAATAAATGAATATATATTCCTGTTTGCGCACAGCTTCACTGTCAAACAAATATATTTACTGAATAAAACAAATAAAATAAAATACTATATCAGGTTGGCTTTGTCGAGTTCAGATGCCATCACTCCGCGACGCGCCATTCATGCCCGTGTGCGTGCGCCACGCCCCACCTCACCTCGAGTTTGCTGCTGGCTGAAAACTTGTAACAACTATTCCCGCGATAATGCAACTGCTGTCTGGCGATGAGAAACGAAAAAGAAAAAAGCCCTAGATGGACCCATCCCGTGCATTTCTTTCAGGTAGGCTATGTTCACAAACCTGAAAGTTTTGGCTATTTAAGGGTTATTTAACGCTGCATTAATAGTTTGACCACCATCAACACATCTGCCTGATTTGATACTAATGAAATTTATGTCATATTATAATTTCAATTATTTTGAACCATGGTAAAGATGTCGGTTGGGCTGTCAATACCAGAAGAGGATCATTCCATGAACCGCATTATTAGACAGTTTTCTAAGGATGCATGGTTTAAATATAGCTGCAAGCAGCAATTCGGAGCAGGTAGAGCAAAAACAGCAGAAATTGAATGTACATGCAAAACAGCTGGTTCAGAAGGACAGGTGGAAATGAAATGAAAATCAATAGAAGTTCAGATGAGAATGAACACAGAATGAACTAAAAACACTTGTATCTAATTCAAGAGGAATAAAGATTAGTACAATGCTTATTTGGATAAAAAAGGAATCAAAATGACTCATTACACACAATTGCATAATGACCACCCAACACAGGATTCGAACCCACAACCTCCAGGTCCAGTGTCCATTGCGCATGTCATTGCACCACTGTGCAGGTGACTGTTGACACAACTGCCGAAGTTCACTAGTTTATGTGAAAATGGACTCAAAAAGAAGAATTTTTATGAAACTGCACTGAATGTTATATTTAATAACTTTACTTTAGATCATTCTGCAGCTCATCATGCTGTAGCGCAATACAGAGCAGGAAGAAGAAAAACAGCAGAAAATGAACAAACATGAAACACCTGGTTCAGAATTATGGGCGAGAATGAACTCAGAAAGTACAGAAGCTTAGATGAAAATGAACACAGCATGAAACAAAAAGCATTTATTTCTAATCTAGAGGCAATAACGGAATCAAAACACACAATTTCATAAAACCACTCCACCCGAGATTCGAACCCACTATCTTTAGGTACAGGGCTCGTCAGGTACCTGGCTTTACACATTGAGCTACATTATGACACATGTTCAACATGTTGTGGAAGAGAACTTTTAGTGTAACAAAGAATTTACAAAAAAAACATTTCTTAGCATGCTAACCATATTAGCATGCCAAGCTAACTTAATGCTAATGAAGCTCATGGTTAACTTGATAGCTGAAGAGCCACATTAAAAAGAATGACAACTGGTTAGCATGCTAAGCAATTAGCATGCTAAGCTAACTAGCATAAGATAACAATCACAAGGAAGGTCACATTCAGAGACAAATATCTCGGGAACGGTAGCGAATATCAAAAATCCGTTCAGTCATTTCTATGCGGCTCGGTCCAAAGATCTTCTGAGCTGATTGTGGACAAAATAGGACAAAATTTGTGGGAGGAGTAGCGAAAAAACTGTTTTTCATTTATTTCAATATGGCAGACAGGTACATTTAAGGAAAATGACAAATGACACATCGTTGGAATTGGCATTAGCCAGGGAATAAAATGACATAAAGTATACACGTTTTGGAAAGTGTTTTCAAAAGTTATAAGCATTTTTGCAAAAAACATTATATCTGTGGAACAGTAGGTGGCGCTGTGTTGAAACTTCTCAGGTACCTTCGGGACCTACTAAAGGTCATACATACTAATTTTTGTGAAGATATGTCAAATAGTTTAAAAGATATTGAAATTTATGACAAAATTCAAAATGGCGGACATGCTTTTCATCCGATGTTGACAAATTCAATATCCCCGGATTCGGCATGGCCCAAGGAATCCATAGACACCAAGATCTTGATTTTCTAATAAAGTGTTCAAAAGTTATTGGCCAAAATATCCATTTTACAGATCTCATGACCTGTAGGTGGCGCTGTTCCCAAATTCGGCAAGGAACCTCAGATCATGGTCTTGATCAAGTGTACGAATTTTTGTTTTGATCGCTCAAAGTTTGGCTGAGATACAGCCTCTATAGCAATTTTGGGTAAACCTCATTAACTTCGTGACATCATAACTTTTGAACAAAGATGAATAAAAAAAATCTGCTCAGTCATTTCTGTGCGGCTCAGACCAAAGATCACCTGATCAAAGTCTGGACAAAATTGGACAAATTTTGAAGGAGGAGTAGCGAAAAAACGGACTACTGTACTTTTCAAAATGGCCGCTACTGTAATGGGTGGAGACTTAATGTAAGAATTTGAATAGAATCAGCATGAAGAGACAAATCAGATGTACTAAATTGTATTTTTCTAGAGCAAATGGTTCAAAAGTTATAACCTTTAGAATGTTGAATTTTTGAACTGGTGGTGGCGCTATAGAGTTGGTCCTTGAGACTCCAAAATTGGTCAGATTTCTAGACATGACCATCACTACAAGTGTGCCAAATTTCATCATTTTCTCATGTTCCGTTGATAGGGCTGCCATAGACTCCCATTCGGGAGGAAGAATAATAATAATAAAAGGGAAAACGTACAATTACAATAGGGGCTACAGCCCCTTTGGGGCTTGGCCCCTAATAACACTATTTAAAAATCATAATACAGCATTAGCTACATAATGCTATTCTTAAATCTACGCTTACACAGGATAATACATCAATAAAAGTTTAAACCCTCGCTCTGTCTTTGCATGATTGATGTCCACATATTCTTGTTGAAGAAATTACAGTGGCTGTAGCATTTCTATCACAAAGAAGTGGCCGAATATTATTATTTAACTAAAATATATTTTTAATTATGGTGGTTGGCTTTGATCGTGGATTTGATCATGCTGTGCTGTATAACAACACAAATCAGCAGGCTTTTGGCGCCCTCTGCAGGCATTTGTTATAATATATAATGTATTAAAGCTGCAGTAGGGAGATTTTAGAAAACGTTGACTTAGCCTGAAAATTTGAACAAGCACAACTCACAGGTCACTCCCCCTTGCTCTCTGCTGCGCTACAGCCCTCCCTCCACAGCTCCTCCCCCATCACAACAGAGCCTGCCATGAACGCGCAGGCTAGTAAGCAAGCAGGGCCACCGATGACGGCGGATAAACAGTTATGGCACATTCACTGGTATGGACGAGACATCAACAATATGATTTACATTGACTATGGCCTGCCCATACTTTGACTACAAACTTGGTCCTCAAAACATTATGTATTTTGCAATACATGTAATGTAACTATGTGAATTATCTTAGTTGTGTAGTTCTTAAAAAATTAAACAAATCAAGCAGGGATACTTACTTGTCAAGCAGAAATGTGGCTGACTCTGCATCGGTTTTTAATCCTTTCAGGACACGTAGCTCCCTCCACCTCGGAAAAGTCGCTCCGATATTTACCCTCGTTTTATTTCGGGCTCTATCTAATTCTTTCTTTTTGGCTTTTTTATCATCGTCATCTGTCTTTTTCCGTTTACCCGTCTTTATTTTATGAGCAGGTGCCACTCGAGGAATTGGCAGTTTGGATTGTTTTTCCGCCATAAGCAAAGCTGCGGCACACCGGTAATCTTGAATTTGAACGCCTGTACGCGCTGGCGCTGTGCATGAGAGGGGTGAGATCAGCGCGCACGCGAGCTTGATTGACACTGCTAAGACACTCCTCCTGGCTCTGATTGGTTGTTTCTTACCGAGAGCGGTGTATTTCTGCAAATGGCAATAGGACCACTGGGAGGAGCCAGAGGAGCTTGATTTTTTCACAGATTATCTGTCTCATATTCTACTGTCAGGACATAATGACAGGTTTAACAAATATGTAAAAAATACATTTTTACAAAAGTTACCTACTGCAGCTTTAACAGTTCAGGAAACAAAATTCTTGATGTGTTTAAATATGCAGATTAGCTTGTTTTGGTTAATTTAGAATAAATCTACAGATGCAAACAGACGGAGGGTAGTAAGCTTAAAACAAACACCATCTAAATGTGTAGGGTTAGGGTTAAGTTTTCTTTCCATTAGAGTAAAAGACATGACCAAAATCTTAAAATTGTCCATTTCATGAAAGAAGTATTCCAATAACACCAAAAAAATTAAAACAATTCATTGATTTGTGCAAAATAAGCAAATTATTAGTGAATCTATGTTCCTCTCCTTGGTGCAGTCATTTATCCTCATTTAGTCTATATATATATAAATATATATAGCTACTTGAAAATAGTTGCTGTTGACTTCTCTTGTGATAAACCTAGTGAATACTAAAGAAGACCATGGTCTCTGTGAACTGATTATTTTGTAGAAATCTGTGGAGTATAAAACAATTGCGTGTGTGTAAGTGAAGTCAAAGTTGTCTTAATATATTTAAGGGTTCATTATTTTTTAAATAAATAATTATGAGAAGTGCCCTTTTTTCCACTTGAGCCCCTGCCCCCCAAAATGTCTGTGCACGTCCCTGTTTTAAAGGTGCCCTAGAATCAAAAATTGAATTTATCTCGGCATAGTTGAATAACAAGAGTTCAATACATGGAAAAGACATACAGTGAGTCTCAAACTCCATTGTTTCCTCCTTCTTATATAAATCTCATTTGTTTAAAAGACCTCCGAAGAACAGGCGAATCTCAACATAACACCGACTGTTACGTAACAGTAGGGATCATTAATATGTACGCCCCCAATATTTGCATATGCCAGCCCATGTTTTTTCAGAATTTCAGATATAGCCGCAAGCAGCCATTAATTGGCCAAGCACGAGTAAGGTAAAGTGAGACGCTAAACAAGCATGAATGGAGAATTAGAACATGGTTGTGTTATGACCCAAAATTACCTTTGCTGCAAAAAAATAAAAATGTTTTGTTCCTCTAAATGGCATGAAGCTTGATGAATTTGTTAACACTCTCATGGTTGTATGTTCATGTGGGAAAAACAAAAACTTTGCACTCTGGATGGGGGACTGATAAAATCATAAGTAGTTATTAGGGAGGACAGACTGTCAAAATGATTGATGACGACCTTTGACCCCATATATTTTGGATCATATTTATCCTCTGACGTGCGATAATGAAATGAAATTGCAGAATTATTGATTTTGAAGGTTGACAGGTCGTATTTAAACACTGACAGTCAGTCTTTTTTTTTAACTCTCTCTATAACAGAACGGAGAAATGTGAGGTTAGTGTTTGTTAAATGACTCATCTGTTGACCACATGTGTGAGAAAAAGATATTGATCATTTATAATCAGGAAGATCATAATATGACAAAGAATAACCATCTTTACCAGTGCAGACCTTGCCAGCCACTCTCACACATCCATCCAGACACGGACACACAACAATCAATTGTCTATAAAATGGGTTATTTGGTTTAATAAATCAATAAAGCAATGAATATGTGATACAAGTGTGCATCTCTCAGTGCATTAAATTTAAAATTTAAGAAGGTGTTGTGTTTGTGGGAGAGAAAAAAAAAATCTAAAAGTTTGCAACATCTAAAAGATTCTTCTCTGACTTCAAATGTATTGATACATGTGTAGATATTATCCACAACTACAATTATGATAATAACATGACTTATTCATGTTTATTTGTATTTATTATTATTATTACAAATTTGATTACATAAACAGAAAAACTGCACTTCCACTAACTGTGGAACATGTAACAAAAGCACATGTATTTGTCCAATTGAACTTAACATATTAGTACAAATCAAACAGCTGGCACAGAGTGAAGAGGAGGACAGAGGTTCAAGCTGAGAATATTTATTCAGTTTAACCCCCAACCAATAGGACAAGGAAAAAAAAGCTTTAAATATATACAAAAAATATGCATTTACAATTAACAATAAACAAAAGGAAAAGAAAGGGACTTTGAAATAAATTCAAACTCACCAGAGGAAATAATGGAGAGAGAACGAGTGTTGCCAAATCAAAAAAACAAAATAAAACAAAAGTCTTCTAACTAAGGGATTTAAGTCTAACCTAGAATATATTTAAAATTAAAACCACAACAACATCTTCAGCGTGCCATCGGCATGCCCTAACTTAACTACACTAACTAAACCAAACAAAACTTACAGCGGGTGGCAACACCCCTTAACTAATGAACTAATGCATGAAAAATAAACTACGTGAAGTGCAACGTAAGTCACGTGATGTGGTATCCTGCTCTCCGTCTTAACTTACCAGGCTGGTGAGCAAAGAGCACAGTTATTAAATCAAATAAGAAAAATAAATACAAAAGGATATAACGATATAACCAAAAGTAAAGCAAATATACAACATGGAGGATAACAAAACAAGCATACATTGGGCTACACAAACGTAAACACACAGACACAGCCCAGCCCTCTCGAAAATGGATGTGACATCGGTGGGAGGAGTCAGTGAGACAGCAGACACACCCCTTCAAAATCAAGTATAAAACACAAACAATGACCATATAAACATAACTAATCTAAATAATTGTACATTAACATTACATTGAAGGTCAAAATAGACGGTGTGCTCTTCTTTTCCCACCGTGTCTGATATTAGGAATCAGTGTGACTCACAACGGCATGGGCTTTGCCGATATAGCTTTGACATATGAAATGAAATTCTTCCATCCAGCTGTTGTTAAATTTACTTGTATGTTTTTTTTGTTTTTTTTAAAGGAGCACCACATGCTTGATTCGTCCCGCATCTACTACCTGTGCAACAGTGCATCTGCCAGGTTGAGGTCACAAATGGGTTGAAATTTGTATGATGTGTCGACCGTGTGAGTAGAATCTGTTATAACGAGGTTTCGGCCATACAAATTACAGGAGTTTCTCTGGAGACAGGAGACTCCCGGGAAAAACAGGAGTGTTGACAGGTAGTGTAACGGTCTGGTGTTGCAGAGATGAAGCGTTAACGGATTTCCACAAGCAGATGGGTTTATTGATATAATGAAGAGTGCCAACATCCAAACACAGGTTAACATACACAAGAACAGACAAGGAGTGAAGGGAGTGAGTCCATATAAATAGGGAGTGCTGACGAGGGAGTCCAGGTGATGATGATCGGTGATGATGGAGATGATGAGGGAAGTGAGTGCTGGTGTGGAGAACAGGAGGATCATGGGAATTGGAGTCCAGGAGACAAGGGATCTGTGACAGGTAGCCTATGCATTTTCACTTGTGCCGTTTGAAACAAAAACAGCACTCATGGCAGTTTATGAAGGATAGTTTTGAAGTTACACTTTTACTTTCTGGGTCAGTAGTTGAAAAATATGAAACTCTATCAGACCTCCATCAGCTGGTAAGGATGCCATTTCCTCTCTGATGCATACGGTGACTTCCTTGAATTACAAGGAGCTTGTTCTTCTGGGTGATTTTAATGTGAACTGGCTGCAGTCGGCATCTGATAGTTTTAAAACAATCGGTGACACCTTGATCCTCTTTCAGTTAGTAGAGACACAAGACCTAACTTGAAGATCACAAAAAGTCCACATTAATTGCTCCCATTTTTATTAATGCTCCCCATATTTAGCCTCTGTATTTGCCAATGATGTTAGTGACCACTGCGTCATTGCCACAATCAGAGATACCAAATGACCTAAACATAAGCCACGTATTATCACGAGACGATGTTTGCGTCATTTTAATGAGCAAGGTTTTCTTTTTGATGTAGCACATTATGATTGGGAGAGGATTTTCCTTATCCCTAATGTTGAGTCTGCCTGGAAATATTTTTATGTTGGCTTTATAATCGCCTATGAATAAGCATGCCCCTTTTAAAAGATTTTGTGTTAAAGGTAGGGAAAATCCTTGGTTTCCTGAAGCACTATCTGCTCTTATTCGAGAGCGTGATGTTGCTTGGGCTACTGACTCAAGGGCTACTGACTCAAGATCAGATTGGATCTGCTTCAGGCAGCTTCATAATAAATGCACAGTTGCTATCAGAAAAGCTAAGGCTGATTATTTCACTGCAAATACTGCTGATTCAAATAATCCCCAAAAAATTGGCAGAATATAAAGCTGTTAACAGGCAGTAAAAACACTAATAGCTTATATGGACTCTAGTATCAGAAAAAGGGCAAATGCTCAATTGTTTTAATAAGCACATTGTTGCCTCCGGCTTTCTATTTGAATCACAAATATCACATGTCCTGATTCAGATTTTATTAACACAGAAAGTCGTTCAAAAAAAGGAGGGGTTTAGATTTAAACAAATCAAGAATTCAGATGTTTATAAAGCACTCAGATAGCTTTTAAATTAGCTGCAGATATTATTACATCCCCTTTAACTTACATTTTTAATCTCATTAAATACTGGAGTCGTTCCAGAAATGTGGAAATCAGCTTTTGTTGTTCCTCTGTTAAAAGGAGGAGATCCTGCGGTGTTAGACGATTATAGACCGATTTCAAAGCTCTGTGTTTGAACAAAGATTTGAGAAAGTTGTATTAGTGAACAGTGAACATGTTATTTGAATACAAACAAAGAGTTTTCTATTAATCAATCTGGGTTCCTCAATAAACACAGCACTACAACAGCTGTTTTAATGTTATAAATGATACTGTGGGATCAATCGATAATGGTGATTTCTGTGCCTCTCTTTTTATTGATTTATCTAAAGCTTTTGACACGGTGGATCACGAAATATTGCTGCACAGATTGAAAAGCGTTGGTTTATCAAGTTATGTTTTTCTTTGGTTTAAAAACTATTTAAGTGGAAAAACTCAATGTGTACAAACTGAAAGTAAACGATTTACAGAAATGATGATTACAGTCATTGCTTTATTTTTGCTATAATTCACTGAACATGGAGCCTCAGACATCATGTTCAAGTGATGAATTGATCAAAGACTGAAATACTGTCAGAGAATGAAAATCTGCTATAGAGATCTTCAGGTTTCTAAAGTCAAATCAAAGTTTCTCATAATACGAGTAAATATTAAACAAGTGTGAAAGGACACTTGACAAGGTCAATAAATTCATGATGTTGACAGTATTTGTGTGGAGTGAATCATATGAATATGAATCAATATGCATCAGATTGACAGGTCTGAGAGATTTGATTCACACATCTGTTTATTTCTCACACTTTCCTCCATCGTCTGATTCCAGCACTGAGCTTTAACAAACACACACTTCAATCATATTTCATCAACAGTCTGTCATTAATGTCCTTATCACAGATCTGTTTCAGTTCATGATAGAGATTAAGCTGTTTAGATTAGTGATAAACTATAAGATACATCAATCATTTTGAGCTTTATCAATGAGGCATATGTTCAGAAATATGTTGTTTTGATCATCTGACAGACACTTGTATGAGGAACTGAATCTCTTCTGGAGTATTTGATGAAGCTCTGATCTTCTGAGGTGTAGATGAGCTCAGATTCATTGATGAATGTCAGAGAAACTCATTTCTGACTGTGATCTGAATCTGAGAGGAGACGCAAGAGTCTCAGTCTTCATCTGCTCCATTACATGTATCGATCCAAACTCTCAATAGCGTCCTGTTTTGAGTATCCTCTCCATTCATCTGGTATCTCACAACTTCCCTCAAATATTTTATTGAAGTATTTTTCCAGATCTTTCTGGAATCTGCACACAAACCACTTCCAGTAGGGCAGTTCAGAGAGATCAGGAATGATGCTCCAGTCGGCGTAAACTCCTCCTGCTCTTCTGTAGTCTCTACAGAGGACTGCATCACTTGATCCTTTAGGATAAAAAGATCCATCACTTGCTACTGCTGATGTGCAGATGTTAATAGACAAGTTTGTTGTTCCCTTGTTAAACCACCCATTAATTCCCCACACTCTGTGGAAAGCAACACTGTGATCTCCATCATGGTTTTCTATGGTGTTGGTGCAGATGACTTTACAGAACGGACACTGAACCCAACAGCACTGACAGAAGAGATCAATCAGAAGCTCATCTGGCCTGAACCTGAGGTCCAGTTTCACTAGAAATGTCTCAGTGTTGAATCTCCTGCTGATCTCATACATTACAGCAGTAAGTTCTTGTCTCATCACATCTTCTAGGAGGTTGAAATCATCAAGATCATCATGTTTGACTCCACTGAGGTCTTTTTCAGAGAAGATCAGCTCATCTGAGATCTGCTGTGTGAAACTCTTCAACCACAAACCAACATCTCCTCTGTTCTCTTGAACATGTTCAGTAGATTCATGTGCTGCTTTCATGATCTTCTGCTGCAGGAGTTCAATGTTCTCCTTCATCTTGGGTAAAACACTGACACTGAACTTATCAGAGATGTACCGACTGACTTCATCTCTGATGAAACTCTTGAAGTGATCTCTGGGTTTATGAATGTAGTCCATGTATTTGTCAAAATCCTCCTCTTCTGCCAGTGTCTTCAGGATGTGTTTCTCCAGATTTGATCTGTTTCTATTCAGTGATTCACAGTTTTTCATCATTTCATCTGTCAGATCTCTGGCAGTCTTCTTGTAGACGCTCTGCTCAATGGACTCTTTCAGTTTCTGACAGATGATCTCACCAAAAACAGCAGCTGATGTTGCTCCATGACAGTATTTCTGGAAAATACTATAGTACTCTTCTCTCTTCTTCTCAGCATATATTACAGGATCATTAACTTCTCTGAACAGTCTGTATTGGTCAGTGATCATCTTGTTTGATCTCTTACAGATGGAAATAACCAAATCCATGAAGAATTCATTCCTGAACACATATTTCACTTGTTCTTCCTCATGTTCTGTTACTCTCCTCTTGATGTAATCTGTGAGTTGTTGAATGAAGCTTTTGTTGTAGCCCATCTTTGAGATGTTAAATGACTGAATCATTCTGTCTGTCTGCTGAGAAACATCTGTGACTAATGATCTGATTTGAGTTTCATCCTCTTTAGATTGAATATTACCCAATATCATTTTAGTTGATCTGGTGGCATTTAATGAATATGCATTATTTACTCTGGATCTCTTTACCTTCACATAATCTGAATAACTCAACACAGTGAAAATATCTCTGCTCTCTCTCCAGTGATCTACAGGAACACTTTCATAGAGGTCACAGAGGATCTCTCTCACATCTCTCATTACATCAATGTCTCTGATTGCAGGAGTGTCTCTGATGATCTTCATCACACTCTGTTTCCAGAACAAATCAAACTCTTTCTTCAGTGTTTCTTCATCATTTGTTTTGTTGTTGAGTTTTAAGGCGAGTTCTTTGCTCTTTTCATAAAGAGTGTTTTCATGATGTTTCATCTGATCATCAATCTTTTTCTTCAGGTCTCGCTGCTGAAGAATCTCATTTAATCTCCTGTTTGTTTCTCTCACAATGTTCTCCTGAAGCTCTTTGATTCTGATTTCAAATGATGTTTTCCACTGAATCAGTATATATTTATCAATGTTTTTCTCAAAGAACTCTGACATTGATTTTTCCACTTCTTCGCTTGTCTTCTTCAGTTCTGTTTGAAGATCAGTTTCCTCAACCTCATGAATCACTTCATTCTCTATTTTGTTGTGTAGTTTGTTCTCAGTTTCCATCATGGCACAGCGAAGACTCCAGGACCACTTGCTGTATTTTCTCTCCAGTTTCCTGTAAGCTGAGACCTTTTGGAGTTGAAACAAAAATCATTCAGTGAGCAAACTTCAGAGAGTAGATTTCTTAATTTTCAGAGTTTGGTAAGTTTCTCTGGGTTATTATAACTAAAAAAACTACTAACAGGAGAAACACTAAAGACCAAAGTGTCATGAAGACTCACCTGTAGTGACGGATCAGTTTCAGAGCAGATCTTCCTCATCATCTTCTCTTTCTCTCGTTCATATTCCTCTCTCCACTCCACTTGTCTTCTCTTCTGTTCTTCTTCATGCTGTTCTTCAAGGAGTCTCAGTGTTTCTTCAGAAGTCTTTTGTTGATCTTCTCTCATGTTTCTTTCTTCTGTCAGTCTCTTCTCTAGATCCTCTAGCTGTTCTCGTCTCTCTCCTTCTATTTTCTCTTTCTCTCTGATTATTCCCTCCATTTCACTCTCAAGTCTCTGAATCTGTTCATCACGGTTCTGATTTTCTCTCTCTGTCCTTTTCTTATCTTCTTCTTCTCTTATCTCTCTCTCTTTATGATTCTGTTGTTCTTTCTCCATCATTATCTTCATTTTTTCTTTATCTCTGATTATTCCCTCCATTTTACTTTTCAGTCTCTGAATCTGTTCATCTTTTTCTCTTCTTTTCTCATCCTCTTCTTCTCTTCTCATCTTTTCCTCTAGTTTCTGTTTCTCCCATTCCTCTCGTTCTTTCTTCATCTCCTCACACATCTTTTCCTCTCTCTCTTCTTTCTCTTTCATTTCTCTTTTATGTCGTTCTTTGCTCTCATTAAACTCTTCTTCTCTTCTCTTTCTCTCAGTGTCATGATTCTGTCTTTCATTCTCTAATCTGTTCATCAGTCTGTCTATTTCAGTGTCGTATTTGATCTGCAGTTTTTCCTTTTCTTTCTTCACATTCTCTTTTTCTTGTCTCATTTCCTCTATTTCATGTTTGAATGTCTCTCGTTCTCGTCTCATCTCGTCTCGTATCTCTCTCTGATGTTTCTTTTCTTCTGTTATTTCTCTTTTAAGTTCTTCTTCTCTTCTCTTTCTCTCTTTGTCTTGATTCTGTCGTTCTTCCTCCATCATCGTCTTCATACTCTCTTTCTCTTCTTCATGTTTCTTCATCAGTTCTTCTCTTTCTCTGTTCAATTTCTCCTCCATCATCATCTTCATTCTCTCATTCTCTTCTTCATGTTTCTTCATCAGTTCTTCTCTTTCTCTGTTCAGTTTCTCCATCAGGTTCTTTAACTTGTTTTCTTCTTCTTCATGTTTGGATTGAAGATCTTTTTTCTCTTTCATTAGTGTTTTGTATCGTTCTTCTCTCTCATTAAATTCCTCCTCTCTTTTCTTCCTCTCATTCTCTATTCTGTTCATCAGTCTGTCTATTTCTGTGTCATATTTGATCTGAAGTTTTTCATTTTCTTTCTTCACATTCTCTTTTTCTTCCCTCATTTCCTCTATTTCATGTTTGAATGTCTCTCGTTCTCGTCTCATCTCGTCTCGTATCTCTCTCTGATGTTTCTCTTCTTCTCTTATTTCTCTTTTATATCGTTCTTCTCTCTCATTAAACTCTTCTTCTCTTCTTTTTCTCTCTTTGTCTTGATTCTGTCTTTCTTCCTTCATCATCATCTTCAATCTCTCTTTCTCTTCTTCCAGTTTCTTCATCAGTTCTTCTCTTTCTCTGACTCTGTCCATCAGGATCTTCATCTGTTGTTCTTGTCTTTCTCTCTCCATCTCTCTGAACATCTTACATGAGTAGAAACTCCCTCCGTTCACTCTCACCATGTTGTCTATCTTCTCCAGTAGATCAGACACCTGTGTTCGGTCTCCAGTCTGATTATTATTGAACACATGGAATCTGTTTCCACACACTTCAATCAGGTTTCTGATCACAGATCCAGGTTTTCCCAAACACTGTTCAATAGTTTTGTTCTTCAGGAAATCTCCTCTGGTGAAGAGCACCATGGTGAACATTAGAGATTTCTCTCCAAACGTCTCTTGGATGATCTTCACTGATTTCTGTTCTTCTTTAGTGAATCTTCCCAGTGGAATCAGCAGGAGAAACACATGTGGTCCAGGCAGGATCATGGAGATGCAGTGTCTGATTTCTCTCTGGATCTCCTCATTACTCAGTTCAGTATCAAACAGTCCTGGAGTGTCGATCACAGTAACGTGTCGGCCGTTGATTTCAGATGTTTCTCTCTGACTCTCACTGGTCACTGATTCAAAAGACTCTTCTGCCTTAAACGCGTCTCTTCCTAAGATTGTGTTTCCTGTTGCACTCTTCCCAACTCCAGTTTTTCCCAGCAGCACAATCCTCAGATCATCTGTGTTTTCTCTTGAACCTGAAAATCATATTGAAATGTAAGAAAACATGACGAGATCAACAGGGGGATCAGGGTAAGATGAGCCACTTTTCAATTTTGAATGTTGCAGTTCTGCTGTTTAAAAACACAAATGTATAAAATGCTATTATAGAGTAAATCTATTGTAGAATTTAAGAATTTTAAGAGTTTTGTAGAATTTAGTTTAAGACCCAAACTGATTTTCTGCTCATTACCTTGTGACAGTAAATGTGTCTCTAGTGAGTCGATTTTCTTCTTCATCTCTTCATATTTCCTCAGTTTTTCCATCTGTGCCTCCAGAAATGTCTCTGTGGAGTAAAACTCTCCTCTGTTTTCTTCCAGCATCTTCTCAATGTTCTCCATCAATGTGGACACTTGTGTGTTGGGACCAAAGAAATGATGTTGTCCTCCAAATCTCTCAATGACAGACTGTGTTTCTTCATTGAGTTCTTCTGTCTGATGCTCTGAATTCTGCATTATGAGGATCATCATGTGTTTGTTGATTCTGGAGCTGAAGATCCTCTGGATCTCCTCCATTTCTGCTTTGTGTTCATTATTGAGTGGAGCATCAGGAATAATGAGGAGGAAAACATGAACTCCAGGATGACAGAGAGACACACAGTGGAGAGCCTGACGCATCACTTCCTCCTTTGAGAGACGAGTGTTGAACAGAGCTGGAAGATCCACCAGACTGACCTGATGTCCATGAAGATCCACGTCTGATCTTCTGTCTGTCTGCTGCAGGATCTGCTCTGATATGGAGGATTTTAATGTGCCGTCACTCCCACACACAACCAGATTCAGCTTCACACCCTCTGAAACTAATGGAAGAGCATTTAAAAACTGTTAGAAACATCATTAGAATCATTAGAAAACATCAAATATCGTCACACTCACGTCTTTCTGTGTCCTGTTGCTTCATTGTGAAATACTGTGACTCTTCAACACACTCTAGGTGTCGTCCATCATTAATTTTCACAATGTCCTCAAACATCAGCAGAAGATCATCAGGAGAGCTGCTTCTCTGAAGACTGAAGTGTCTGTTGAAGCACTTCTGAATGATCTTCTGTAGGATGTCATTGGTTTCAGTGGACTCTTGTGTGGTGAGCACCATGGTGTGTTGATAAACCCGCTCAGAGAAAGAGTCCAGCACCTTCTCCACACACTCCTGATCTTCTGCTGAACACTGATCATGTTTGAGGAGCAGAACGATCACATGAGGTCCTGGATCAGACAGAGACACACACTCTCTCACTGTCTGTGTGATCTGATGATCTGAGATGTTTGTCTGGAGCAGCTGAGGACTGCTGATGACCATCACGTGTCTGTCCTTCAATCTTCCTCCGACTCTCTCTACAACATCCGGAGGAGCTTCACTGTCAAACGCTGCTCGTCCCAACAGGAAGTTTCCCACTCCACTGTTTTCTGACACGCTCTTCCCCAGAAGAACAATCCTCACTGCAAAGAGTCAAATCAGACGTTCAGAGTTCACGATCCTCACATCACACACTAACACACATGACACATGATGACAAGATCTTGATCTTAATCAAACATCACAGATCTGAATGACCAGAATCCACCAGTAGGAGGCTGAATTTATCACTTGTGTTTTGATAGGGATAAATTACCCATAATTCCCACACTCTTCATCACTTCATGCATTTATGTAGGTACATGCTTACTGTAAGGAGGTTGTTCTTTGCTCCATCTTCTCCTGCGAGGAGGAATCACTGTATGAAACAAAAGTCTTACATTATATTTGACTCTCATCATAATAATACCAACAGAAAACATCATCTTTGAACAAATCATTAAAACAAGTGAAAGTGTGAGATGCTGATAAATCACTTCAGAGAATTAAATATCTTCATCAGACTTGAGGAAAAGAGAATAATTTAGCTGATTTTCATGGAGTATGCAATAAAGAAATGAATATAAAACTCCTGCGAGGATTTCAGAAGATGCAATCATCTGGATCAACATGCACATTGCACAATTTCTATATCCTGATTATTGTTAATGTAATTCATTTTTCCAGGAGCTCATTGCTTCTACGTTCAGTTAAACTGCCTAAATTATTACATTCTTCTTTAAATTGTAATGTTGACATGCATTCTCTGTAAAGCTGCTTTGAAACGATATGTATCGTGAAAAGCGCTATACAAATAAATGTGAATTGAATGAATATCCTCAGATGTTATCTATACTTGTGTTTCTGCATATAAATGAAGTCCTTCAAGAGTTTAAATTCTATTGACAGAATGTAATAAAAATGTTCTTGAAGAATCACTTTAAACTCTGATCTGATTCTCACCTCTGGTGTCAGACATGTTCAGATTTTATTCTCTCGTCCGTGTCTTTCATCAGTCTTCATCTGATCATCTTCTGTGACTCCTGACGTCTGTCTCTTCATCGTTCTGTAAGAGATTTAGTGATTTTCAAACATTAATCTGTCTGTGATCATTTGTCCAGACTAATGCTGCCTTCACATGCTCTGAGAAGTATCATAAATAGAGTTTCCCAAGTAAAAACTGCACTGAACGCCCTCCCATTGCATCATGTTTCTGCTCCAGCATTCTCAGCTAAAGATCATAAAGTAAAATCACTTCACATCTGTTAATATCACACATCTCGACACTGAACACAGACACACAGATCTGTTTCTGTGACAGAAATGAAAGTGAAACTCACTGAAGTTCCTGCTGCTCATACTGTTATTAATTACATTCATGATTAAAATAAACACATGTTTTAGTGTATCTTATTACATATAGAGTATTTATAAGGAAATGTGATACCTGTAGTTTTTTCATCTGCTTATACGTGTCTTTCTCTGTTGCCATCTTGAGATCAGGAAGAGATCTGACTGTGGGTGGAGTCAGTCAGTGACTTACAAAGATAAAAGTCCTCTTTCTGTCTGTCTTCTCTCTTTTATTTTGAAACCTTACAATGACATTTACAAAGACTTAAATTCCTCTTCTTTAATTTAAATATACATGTATAGTTTTCCTCTATTTCTGAAACTATTGTTATAATATCTTTCATTACTATTATTGTATTGTATAAGTATTACTGACTCATGGTGATATCAAACTCATCAAAGCATTATTTGTGAAACATTTATATATGTTGAATATATGTGAAATTTTTTTCTATAAAAAAAAAGAAAATAAAAAAAAAAGTCTGTCTTCTCTTTCAGGTGCAGGTAAAAGTTCAAGCTACAGTTCCTGTGAGAATGAGGAGTAATCTCAATAAAGGAAAAGACAACAGCAGATGACCATAAACAACAAAACATATGCATAATAAAACAGAAAACTTGCAGTGACATTCTGTGAACTGACTCACTGTTTTGTTAATTACAGCAGAAACACTGCAGTTACACATACTGTAGTCCTTATTTTATTCACTTATAAAGATGTCACAATGTTTGTTTGATTTACTGTGATACACCTGTGAAGTTTCTGTCATATATCATTCAGAAATATGTATTAAATTAATAATTATATATATATATATATATATATATATATATATATATATATATATATATATACAGTACAATCCAAAAGTTTGGAACCACTAAGATTTTTAATGTTTTTAAAAGAAGTTTCGTCTGCTCACCAAGGCTACATTTATTTAATTAAAAAAACAGTAATATTGTGAAATATTATTACAATTTAAAATAACTGTGTACTATTTAAATATATTTGACAAAGTAATTTATTCCTGTGATGCAAAGCTGAATTTTCAGCATCGTTACTCCAGTCTTCAGTGTCACATGATCCTTCAGAAATCATTCTAATATGATGATCTGCTGCTCAATAAACATTTATGATTATTTTCAATGTTGAAAACAGTTGTGTACTTTTTTTTTCAGGATTCCTTGATGAATAGAAAGTTCAAAAGAACAGCATTTATCTGAAATACAAAGCTTCTGTAGCATTATACACTACCGTTCAAAAGTTTGGGGTCAGTAAGAATTTTTATTTTTATTTTTTTGAAAAGAAATTAAAGAAATGAATACTTTTATTCAGCAAGGATGCATTAAATCAATCAAAAGTGGCAGTAAAGACATTTATAATGTTACAAAAGATTAGATTTCAGATAAACACTGTTCTTTTGAACTTTCTATTCATCAAATAATCCTGAAAAAAAATATTGTACACAAATATTTTGTACAATTGTACACATTAAATGTTTCTTGAGCAGCAGATCAGCATATTAGAATGATTTCTGAAGGATCATGTGACACTGAAGACTGGAGTAATGATGCTGAAAATTCAGCTTTGATCACAGAAATAAATTACTTTGTGAAATATATTCAAATAGAAAACAGTTATTTTAAATTGTAATAATATTTCACAATATTACTGTTTTTTACTGTATTTTTAATTAAATAAATGTAGCCTTGGTGAGCAGACGAAACTTCTTTTAAAAACATTAAAAATCTTAGTGGTTCCAAACTTTTGGTCTGTACTGTATATAGTATGTGTGTGTGTGTGTGTGTGTGTGTGTGTGTGTTCTCCCTGCCACTGGGGGGAGCTGTCTGTTGTGTCTCATTGGGGAAGTGACACCTTCCTTACCCCCACAGTCTTATTTTCTTTATGAAAAGGTAAGGAAGGCAATCACTGTTGTTCCATGATATCGGTTTAATTGCCCTAATTATATTAGCCATCTATATTATTAAAGGAAATACACTGCGTTCCAAATTATTATGCAAGTGACATATCAGATTTTAGTACAATAAACATTCAGATTTTAGTTTTTCTAAGAAAATGTTTGTTTGATTATTTATCCATGTCTTTTTAGATAACTGGTATCAATCTCAGACAAAATAATTTGCCAGGTCTATGGAAACCCTACTTAGCAGTTTTTCCACATTATTCACAGTTCTCATGCAAAAAGATCTTTCTGAAGACGAAAAGCATGAAATGGTGCAATGTTGTGCAAAAGGCATGAAAACAACTAATATTGTGCACACCTTCGTACATTGGTACGGTAACGTAATAGGAGGTGTGCGCTGAGGCTCTGCCTTCACTCACTAGAAGTCTTCTGTGACTCATTTGATCTGTTGAGTTTGTCGAGGTAAGAGCTCCGCGGGTGAAAACATGAACACACTGGATAACCGCTTTATAGTACAAAATGAATTTGTGTTTCTGATGAAATGAGGCACTAACACTGTTTTTCATGTTTGGTACTGTAAAGCTGCTTGATTTTAAGCAATCCATTGAATAAAGTGCTATATGAAGACGTGACGTGACTGGAGTGCTAGTTTGCAGAGCTCGTGCTAACATACCCATGCTGTTATGATCAGACGCTTTTCTTATGCTTTCTATAATAAATGCTTGCTGTTTTCTCATTTTTGTTGTGTTTATTTTGTTACTGAGAAGAAAGTGCACAGCACATATTTACATATTCATCTAACCGTCGCTCTCAGCTGTGTGTGCGGCGTCAGATTCGATTACAGTATATCGCAGCTCACCCAACTTCGTTTTACCCCTAAACAAAGAACGAAAAAGAACTTTGCTTGAAGTATATCAGGGTCTTAACGGTTGGAGGGGTCAAACTGTCAAACTGACGTCATCAGAGAAGGAACGCCATTCCAGACCGGAAGAAACTTTTCAGATCTTCATTAAAGATTACCATGACAAACAATTTTTTCGGTGTATTTTGATTTCATGACGACTTTAATACAGATTTCTGAAAACCCCCTCCATCACTTATTCACTTTTCTAATGAACTTGAAGTGTAGTGTATGTAGTGAGGTAAAAATGTAATTTTTATGAGAAAGCGCTATGGCCCCTTTAAGAACCGGTCTCCATAAGCGGAAGTGTGCATGGTAGTACTCCTCTAGTGTCCGCTAGTTATTTTTTTGGTTTGTTTTTGTTTTGTTTTTATTTAGTTGGTGTTCTTTTTTTCCTGTATTATTAAATCAACAAGAATTATGCCTCATAATTGAGTGTCTTTGCTATGTGTTTTTTAAAAATAATTTCTGGTAATAAATTGTGAGTTTTGTATTTGAGAAACCCGTCTCTGTTTTTTTGGTTGGTTTGGTACACATTGAATCTGTGTTCTATAATTTTAACCTAACATTCCCTGAAGAAAGAGAGATTCAGGGTGGCGTAGTCAGGCTATGTTTGATTGGGCTTAGGTTTTATGTTGCCCTCACGCTACAAATTGGCGTAGTCGGCAGGGTTTGTGTGACAGAGAGACGTCTTTCTCTACTTTTTTTGGTGTGTAATTTATTTTTTTTTTAAAGGAAAGACAGCAGTTGGCTAAACTACAGGAACTGCAAGACCTGGTGGTACAACTGAGGGCGGACAATGAAAGACTCAGGCAAGAACGAACTGATGTATTGGCACCCCTAGTGGGGGCTTCCATGAGTAATTCTGTTTTATCTGATAGGCCTGTTACTCCCACAGTTCCTGAGCGCCTGGTATATGTGTCAAAATGTCCATTATTTCATGGGAACATGGGGCTTGATGTTGTGGAATGGATTGATGAGGTACGTGCAAGTATGCAGGCTAGGCATCAAGCTCCAGTAGATCAAGCATATTTCATTTATGATCATTTAGAGGGGGAAGCTAAGAATGGGATACGTTATCGATCCAGGAAAGAAATGGAAGATTCCGAAAATATTTTGTCCATTCTGCAGGAATTATAAGGTTGTTCTCAATCTTCAGTTGTCTTACAGGAGGACTTTTTCTCCAGAAAGCAGTTAGAGGGGGAGTCCCTTAGGGAATATTCCCATACTCTGTTCAGTTTAATTGGAACGGAGTGGTCAAGTGTACACCCAATGGACTGCCCAATTCTGCTGTTCTGCTTAGGGACCAGTTTGTGGAACATGTTAAAGACTCAAATCTTCGGGACTTTGAAGCAAGTAGTTCGGACTAAACCAGCTTGCACCTTACTTGATGTAAGGGCTGAAGCCATCCATTGGGAGCAGGAAGGTAGGCCAGTAACTGATACAACTAGGAGTTATTCAGTACCATCTATTTGTGCTTTGCAGACCTCTAGGGTCTCTGATACTCGTGTGTGTTCCTCACCTCAGATGACAGATATTGCCGAGTTAAAAGAGATGAACTGGTTAAACAACAGCAACTTTCTTAATGAACTTTATGAATTATTTATATCTTTACAACAGCCTTTTAGGTGTAATTCGTCCTCTCGTAATGGCCCTGTAGTGTGTAGGCGATGCCAACAACCAGGCCATTTTGCCAGTAGTTGTGATAATGAGCATGTTGTTTCTCAGGTTCAGCACCATCAGTCTCGTCCCCCATGGACCTTGTCCCCTTCCAATCACCCGACGGAAAACTAGCACCCTCTGTTTTGTGTCACAGAGCAGGAGGGGATATTACAGGCTTAACTGTACACAAATCTGTAAGTAAAGAAACAGTCTCACACCTAGTGGGTGTATGTCCATCGATCACTGTGTCTATGGGAGGGGTGCAAGTAAAGTGCCTTTTAGATACCGGGTCCATGATCTCTACCATTTCTGGTAATTTTTTTTTTTCTCAAAATTTTGCTGAAAGCCCCCATGCATGTCAATGTCAGTATATAATGTCAGTATATTTATTGAACAAAAATTAATTCTTTAATTAAACAAAATAAACAGAAAGTAAGCAAGGCAAGGCAAGGCAATTTTATTTGTATACCACATTTCATACACAATGGTAATTCAAAGTGCTTTACATAAAGAGGAATAATTAAAATAGAACATAAGGAATAGAAATAACAGTAAAAACAGAGAATTTTGCTATCTATAAGCTCGAGAAACACCTCCACATACCTCTCCAAAGGCCATGCCTTCTGCCGCAGTTTATTTATTTATTTATTTTTTCTTATGTGGTGGAAATGGGCCTCCATACAATTGTGAGTTTATATCTCAGAATTCTGACTTTATATCACGCAATTGTGAGAAAAGAAGTCAGAGTTCTGAGATAAAAAGTCGCAATTACCGTTTTAATTTTTTTATTTAGTGGTGGAAACAGGCTTCCATATCAATGAGTGTGAAATGATCCTGATGAACTCTTGTGACACTGAACAGAGAATGACACAAATATGAACTGTCAAAGATCATCAGTGAAAGTTTGAGTTCAGATCCTGTCCACACTCGGCACATTTCTCTCCGTCTCTGAAGTCTTTTGAACTTCAACTTTACACTGATAAAGATGGCGACAGGAGCATTAGGCGTTGTCACAGCTCTTTTAGTTTACAGCTTGCTTCTTAACTTTTTAAGTCCTATTAATCTTAGTTTTTTCTGAGGATCACTCTAATAACCACTCATTATTCAGTGTATATGAGAAACCTTTTGTTAATTATGCTGATTGGTTAGTTATCTCCTGCTGTTATCGGGAGATATTCATCCCTGTCTATGCAAAATGTAAAAAGGAAATCTGTAAATCCAGGTATTTTGAAAAATAGGAAAAGGGGGTTCTTTCAGACAGTAAATCAATCACCAACAATTTGGGGTCAGTAAATCAATCAAGAACAATTTGGGATCCTAAAGTTAAGCCTAAGGGTCTCTTAGGTGGTCATTTAAACATATGAAGTATTATATCAAAAAGTGATCAAATTCATCATCTTTTTGTTTATCTGACACATGGCTTAATGAAAACTCTCCATCTGCTGCATTAGAAGTGCCTGGTTTTAAACTATATAGGAAAGATAGAGTTGGTTCTAAAGGAGGTGGAGTCAAGATTTATGTGAAAACTGGCATCCAGTGTAATGAAATCGCTTGGGCAAATTGCATAGACTTGGAATGTATTGGTTTGACTCTTATACTATCATCACAGATGTCTTTTGTATTAATTGTAATTTACCGTCCACCATCTTCAAACATCAGTTTTTATGAAAACTTGAAACAATTACTAAAACAGTGTGATTTTAACAAAGAAGTTATCATTATGGGAGACTTTAATATTAATTGGGATGATAAAACAGAAAGAACCTTAAACAGATAGCTGATCACTTCGATCTGAAGCAAATGATTAATGGGCCCACAAGAATAACTAATTCAACAAGGTCTCAAATTGATTTGATTTTTAGTAATCGAGCAGAGAGAATTTTAAAAACTTTTAACATGTTAACAGGCCTTTCTGACCACAATTTGATTTTAGTGGCCAGAAAATTATCTAGTAAGAGATTCAATCCATTCTCAAGGAAATATGATTCTTACGGCATTCCAAAACGTAAATTAGATGACTTCAGAAGGGCGGTCCATCAGATTAAATGGGATGATTTATTAACTGGAAAAGATCATGAGGAAGATAGACGAATATTCTCCAAAAAATTAGAGAGCACTGTTAAAGATTTCAGTTGTAAAATTAATCCTAAAAATAAAAAAAAAACATACTGTCCCCTGGATGAATTCAGATATTTTAGAACGAATGAAAACACTGGATCTTGCTTTAAAAACTGCAAATAGATCAAAGTTAAGTCATGATAGACAACATTTCATTACACTACGGAATAAGGTGGTAAAGACCCTGAGAAAAGCGAAGGCTGATTTTTTCCCTGAGAATAATTGAAGAGGCAAGAGGTAATTCTAAAACAATATGGAATCAGTTGAACTGTTTAATAGGAGACAAAAGAAAAGATAGGTCATCAGTTGAATTGATGGTAAATGGGAAGCTGACTAACAATCCAGCTGTTGTAGCCGAAGCACTTAATTATTACTTTGTTGACTCGGTAGTCACAATTGCACAAAGTTTTTCTCCTAAGTATACAGAATTCCATCCAGTTAATACAGTGGAACAAGCCCTTACTTTAAGGGCAGTCTCTGAATTAGACGTCAGAAGAACAATTACATCTCTAAAACAATCCAGAGCAAAGGATATATTTGGTATGGATGTGCTTAAAGAGCTTTGTGAGTCATTATTTTCAGTTTCTCAGGGGATGTTTCCTTGTGCTTGGAAGTCTTCCGTTATTGTGCCCATATTCAAAAGTGGTAATCCTCACTCTGCGAATAATTATAGACCTATTAGTATTTTACCTGTAGTCTCAAAGGTTGCAGAGAAATTGGTGGCTGCACAAATCACTAATCATTTGAATAGTTCTTGTGCTTTACATCCAATGTAGTTTGGCTTAACATTGTTAGTGACATTGTTAGTGATGTTTTATCAATGTTTTAGTGATGAATTTGATTAAAGACTGAAATACTGTCAGAGAATGAAAATCTGCTCTAGAGATCTTCAGGTTTCTAAAGTCAAATCAAAGTTTCTCATAATACGAGTAAATATTAAACAAGTGTGAAAGGACACTTGACAAGGTCAATAAATTCATGATGTTGACAGTATTTGTGTGGAGTGAATCATATGAATATGAATCAATATGAATCAGATTGACAGGTCTGAGAGATTTGATTCACACATCTGTTTATTTCTCACACTTTCCTCCATCGTCTGATTCCAGCACTGAGCTTTAACAAACACACACTTCAATCATATTTCATCAACAGTCTGTCATTAATGTCCTTATCACAGATCTTTTTCAGTTTGTGATAAGCTGTTTAGATTAGTAATAAACTATAATATACATCAATCATCTTGAGCTTTATCAATGAGGCATATGTTCAGAAATATGTTGTTTTGATCATCTGACAGACACTTGTATGAGGAACTGAATCTCTTCTGGAGTATTTGATGAAGCTCTGATCTTCTGAGGTGTAGATGAGCTCAGATTCACTGATGAATGTCAGAGAAACTCATTTCTGACTGTGATCTGAATCTGAGAGGAGACGCAAGAGTCTCATTCTTCATCTGCTCCATTACATGTATTGATTCAAACTCTCAAAGGCATCCTGTTTTCTGTATCTTCTCCATTCATCTGGTATCACACCATCACCCTCAAATGTTTTATTGTAGTATTTTTCCAGATCTTTCTGGAATCTGCACACAAACCACTTCCAGTAGGACAGTTCAGAGAGATCAGGAGTGATGCTCCAGTCAGCATAAACTCCTCCTGCTCTTCTGTAGTCTTTATATAGGACTTTATCATCTGAGTCAGTGGGATAAAAAGATCGATCACTTGCTACTGATGATGTGCAGATACTAATGGACAAGTTTGTTGTTCCTCTGTAAATCCACCCATTAATTCCAGTCACTCTGTGGAAAGCAACACTATGATCTCCATCATGGTTTTCTATATCGTTGGTGCAGGTGACTCCACAGAACGGACACTGAACCCAACAGCACTGACAGAAGAGATCAATCAGAAGCTCATCTGGCCTGAACTTGAGGTTTAGTTTTTTATAAAATTTCTCTGTGCATAATCTACCACCAATTTCAGACAATATATACGGAAGTTCTTGTCTCATCACATCTTCTAGGAGATTGAAATCATCAACATCATCATGTTTGACTCCTCTGAGGTCTTTTTCAGAGAAGATCAGCTCATCTGAGATCTGCTGAGTGAATCTCTTCAACCACAAACCAACATCTCCTCTGTTCTCTTGAACATGTTCAGTAGATTCATGTGCTGCTTTCATGATCTTCTGCTGCAGGAGTTCAATGTTCTCCTTCATCTTGGGTAAAACACTGACACTGAACTTATCAGAGATGTACCGACTGACTTCATCTCTGATGAAACTCTTGTAGTGATCTCTGGGATTATGAATGTAGTTCATGTATTTGTCAAAATCCTCCTCTTCTGCCAGTGTCTTCAGGATGTGTTTCTCCAGATTTGATCTGTTTCCATTCAGTGATTCACAGTTTGATCTCATTTCATCTCTCAGATCTCTGGCAGTCTTCTTGTAGACGCTCTGCTCAATGGGCTCTTTCAGTTTCTGACAGATGATCTCACCAAAAACAGCAGCTGATGTTGCTCCATGACAGTATTTCTGGAAAATACTATAGTACTCTCCTCTCTTCTTCTCAGCATATATTTCAGGATCATTGGCTTCTCTGAACAGTCTGTGTTGGTCAGTGATCATCTTGTTTGATCTCTCACAGATGGAAAGAACCAAATCCATGACGAATTCATTCTTGAACTCATATTTCACTTGTTCTTCCTCATGTTCTGTTACTCTTGTCTTGATGTAACCTGTGAGTTGTTGAATGAAGCTTTTGTTGTAGCCCATCTCTGAAATGTTAAATGACTGAATCATTCTGTCTGTTTGCTGAGAAACATCTGAGACTAATGATCTGATTTGAGCTTCATCCTCTTTAGATAGAATTAAACCATACATCTCTTTAGCTGATCTGATGACATTTGTTAAAGCTCCTGTAATTCCACTGGATCTCTTTAACCGTACATAATCTGAATAACTCAACACAGTAAAAATATCCCTCCTCTCCCTCCAGAGATCTACAGGAACTCTTCCATAGTTATCACTGAGGATTTCTCTCACATCTCTCATTACATCAATGTCTCTGATTAGAGGAGTGTCTCTGATGATGTTTTTCACACTCTGTTCCCAGAACAAATCAAACTCTTTCTTCAGTATTTCTTCATCATTTCTTTTGTCTCTGAGTTTTAAGGCGAGTTCTTTGCTCTTTTCATAGAGAGTGTTTTCATGATTTATTCTCTGATCATCAATCTTTTTCTTCAGGTCTCGCTGCTGAAGAACCTCATTTAATCTCCTCTTTGTTTCTCTCACAATGTTTTCCTGAAGCTCTTTGATTTTGATCTCAAATGATGTTTTCCTCTGAATCAGTATATATTTATCTCTGTCATTCTCAAAGAATTCAGACATTGATTTTTCCACTTCTTCTCTTGTCTTCTTCAGTTCCCTTTGAAGATCAGTTTCCTCAACCTCATGAATCACTTCATTCTCTATTTTGCTGTGTAGTTTGTTCTCAGTTTCCATCATGGTTCTGTGAAGACTCCAGGACCACTTGCTGTATTCAGTCTCCAGTTTCCTGTAGGCTGAGACTTTTGGAGTTGAAACACAAATCATTCTGCAAATATTCAGATTTCTTAAGACCTGAAATTTTTATTGGGTTTGGAGGAAACAGAACAAACCAGACTCACCTTTCGGATCAGTTTCAGAGCAGTTCATCTCCTCTTTCTCTCGTTCATATTTCTCTCTCCACTCCACTCGTCTTCTCTTCTGTTCTTCTTCATGCTGTTCTTCAAGGAGTTTCAGTGTTTCTTCAGAAGTCTTTTGTTGATCTTCTCTCATGTTTCTTTCTTCTGTCAGTCTCTTCTCTAGATCCTCTAGTTGTTCTCGTCTCTCTCTTTCTGTTCTCTCTTTCTCTCTGATTATTCCCTCCATTTCACTCTCGAGTCTCTGAATCTGTTTGTCTTTTTCTCTTCTTTTCTCATCCTCTTCTTCTCTTCTCGTCTTTTCCTCTAGTTTCTGTTTCTCCCATTCCTCTCGTTCTCTCTTCATCTCTTCACACATCTTTTCCTCACTCTCTTCTTTCTCTTTCATTCGTTCTCTTCTTCTCATTTCTCTTTTATATCGCTCTTCTCTCTCATTAAACTCTTCTTCTCTTCTCTTTCTCTCTTTTTCATGATTCTGTCGTTCAATCTGTATTCTATTCATTAGTCT
This sequence comes from Megalobrama amblycephala, assembly GCF_018812025.1. Classification (NCBI taxonomy): domain Eukaryota; kingdom Metazoa; phylum Chordata; class Actinopteri; order Cypriniformes; family Xenocyprididae; genus Megalobrama; species Megalobrama amblycephala. The sequence continues at coordinate 51,097,029 of NC_063044.1, read as the reverse complement.
GTCTATTTCCGTGTCGTATTTCATCAGCAGTTTTTCTTTTTCTTTCTTCAGCTGCTCTATTTTATTTTTAAATGTCTCTCGTTCTTTGTTCATTTCTTCTTCCAGTTTCTTCATCAGTTCTTCTCTTTCTCTGACTCTGTCCATCAGGATCTTCATCTGTTGTTCTTGTCTTTCTCTCTCCATCTCTCTGAACATCTTACATGAGTAGAAACTCCCTCCGTTCACTCTCACCATGTTGTCTATCTTCTCCAGTAGATCAGACACCTGTGTTCGGTCTCCAGTCTGATTATTATTGAACACATGGAATCTGTTTCCACACGCTTCAATCAGGTTTCTGATCACAGATCCAGGTTTTCCCAAACACTGTTCAATAGTTTTGTTCTTCAGGAAATCTCCTCTGGTGAAGAGCACCATGGTGAACATTAAAGATTTCTCTCCGAACGTCTCTTGGATGATCTTCACTGATTTCTGTTCTTCTTTAGTGAATCTTCCCAGTGGAATCAGCAGGAGAAACACATGTGGTCCAGGCAGGATCATTGAGATGCAGTGTCTGATTTCTCTCTGGATCTCCTCATTACTCAGTTCAGTATCAAACAGTCCTGGAGTGTCGATCACAGTAACGTGTCGGCCGTTGATTTCAGATGATTCTCTCTGACTCTCACTGGTCACTGATTCAAAAGATTCTTCTGCCTTAAACGCCTCTCTTCCTAAGATTGTGTTTCCTGTTGCACTCTTCCCAACTCCAGTTTTTCCCAGCAGCACAATCCTCAGATCATCTTCCCTCTCTGTTGAACCTGTAAAAAGTGAAATGCATCAATTCCAGCCTAAAAAAGATTTCTTCAAAATGTTATTCTGCAACATAACCCTGTATTTGTGAAGTCTGCCTGCTGCTTGTTTAGTATTTGTGTAGTTTTGTGGACTGTGAGAAAGATTAACAGATATCTTTGAAGTTAGTGTTAAGAAGTTTAATTGATTCATTGTTCTTTACACAGTGTGGAAAAATGTTTTTCTTATTGTTATTATTGACTGAATTCTTTTGTGAAATAAGATTTATTTGGCCTCCAGATGCTGACCACTGCTGAACCATTTCAGAGACATGCTAGATTATACATTTAATATAGTCATTCAGTGATTGGCCAAAATGTTTCGTTTGAACATTCTAATAATCTTAATTTCCTCTGAAACTTGACCCTTGACCTTGTTTTCATACAGTATGAATGTTTTGAATAAATAAATTTTAGTATGTTGAATTTTGCAGTTCTTCTGTTTAAAATACAAATGTCTAAACCTCAAACTCTACTGAATAAAGTTTTTTCATGCTCTTTAAAGAGTGTTCATTACCTTGTGGCAGGAAACATTTCTCCATGGAGTCAGATTTCTTCATCTCTTCATATTTCATCAGTTTTTCCATCTTTGCGCCTCCAGAAATGTCTCTGTGGAGTAAAACTCTCCTCTGTTTTCTTCCAGCATCTTCTCAATGTTCTCCATCAATGTGGACACTTGTGTGTTGGGACCAAAGAAATGATGTCCTCCAAATCTCTCAATGACAGACTGTGTTTCTTCATTGAGTTCTTCTGTCTGATGCTCTGAATTCTGCATTATGAGGATCATCATGTGTTCGTTGATTCTGGAGCTGAAGATCCTCTGGATCTCCTCCATTTCTGCTTTGTCTTCATTATTGAGTGGAGCATCAGGAATAATGAGGAGGAAAACATGAACTCCAGGATGACAGAGAGACACACAGTGAAGAGCCTGACGCATCACTTCCTCCTCTGAGAGACGAGTGTTGAACAGAGCTGGAAGATCCACCAGACTGAACCTGACGTCCATGAAGATCCACATCTCTCCTCTTCTCTCTTATGAGTTTTGAAACAGAGTTCTTCAGTGTTTCATCACTTCCACACAGCGCCAGGTTCAGCTTCTGTTGTCTGGTGGCTCTTAAACCTCCTTAAACACAGAAACATGTGTTAATACAACATATTTAGATATTGTTTCAGATCTCCATTCTACTGAATTGACCCTTCGCAAAGACCCGCCCCCCTTAGTTACTGTTGCTTTGTCCGACAAGCCATGTGTCACGCCACACGCAGTGATAAATACATCGCAGAGCAAAGAGGACACTGACAACATGTCAACAGACAAGACAGAGCAGGCTACTTATGATTTTAAACAAAGTCCCAGCTTTCAAAATGTGTAGTTTAAGAAATTCAAACAATAAAAACCGTGTTGTGGCTCTTTAATGTGTCGTGACAGATCGCTGTAGCGCCTCAGCTCAAGAGGCTCGTGAACCGATCATCTCTTCCTATTAGTTCATTTATAGCATCAAATAAACATGAATGAACATCAGAAGGAATGTTGTTTCAAACACGGAAAGACATGAAATTATGAATCAAATAAGTATCAAACTCACAGCCTTACTTCTTAGTTTAATACAAACTTCATTGACTTCATATTTCACTAAATCAATTAGGGCAATATAAAAGTGATTGATTTTGCTTGCATGCATTTTGCTGTCAAATACTAAACGTGTTGATATTTTTTTAATACCTTAAAAATACCTGAATTTTTTAATAGGTTATGTATAGAAACTTAAAGGGTTCTGTCAGACGCTTCATAGAACCCTTTAGAGGTTCCCATCATGAGATCATTTTTATCAGTTTAGTTTTAATTCATTTTTTTTTATTATTTAATTACATATTTAACTCATATTTAGTGTTTTAAAGTATCATTTAATACATTAATATAGAAACTTTTAGGCATAAAGGTTCTTTAAAATTGAATTAAGAGCCCAAGGTTTCTAAACAGAACCACAGTAAACCTTTTTTTCCCAAAAGCGTACACTCTCAGGCTAAATCTTCATGTCTGCACCTGATGTTCAGTAACCTGGTGTCAGAATATAGTTCATTAATGGTTTTCAAAAGGTAACTGCAAAGAAAACTTATTATGTTCTTATATGAGTGTCCTCACCATCAGAATCTTCCTCCTTTGTTCCGGGTGAAGCAAAAGATCTGCTCAGATCTTCATCCACCAGTGTTTCTTCTGCATCATAATAGAGCTCACATGTGACAAATTCTTCATTGTTTTCTCTGAGTATCTTCTCTAATCTTTGCAGTATTTCAGATATCATTGTTTTTATTTCATTATCAAGTTGAACATGTCCTCCTCCACACTCAGCAGTTAACTGTTGAATGAATTTATTAGTTTTCACAGGTGCTCCTTCAGCTCGGTGTGTCTCTTTATCAGTCGTGATCACTATAGTGTGTTTGATCGCCTCTTCACTGAATTTTTCCAGCACATATTTCAGTCTTCTCATGACCTTCTTAGTGAAGTCTTTATATTGCAGTATGATAATGAATGCATGAGGTCCTGGATCAGACAGAGACACACACTCTCTCACTGTCTGTGTGATCTGATGATCTGAGATGTTTGTCTGGAGCAGCTGAGGACTGCTGATGACCATCACGTGTCTGTCCTTCAATCTTCCTGCGACTCTCTCTACAACATCTGGAGGAGCTTCACTGTCAAACGCTGCTCGTCCCAACAGGAAGTTTCCCACTCCACTGTTTTCTGACACGCTCTTCCCCAGAAGAACAATCCTCACTGCAAAGAGTCAAATCAGACGTTCAGAGTCACGATCCTCACATCACACACTAACACATGACACATGTGATGACAAGATCTTGATCTTAATCAAACATCACAGATCTAAATGACCAGAATTCACCAGTAGAAGGCTGAATTTATCACTTGTGTTTTGATGGGGAAAAATTACTCATAATTCCCACACTCTTCATCACTTCATGCATTTATGTTGGTACAGACTTACTCGTAGGAGGTTGGTCTCTACTCCATCTTCTCCTGCGAGGAGGAATGTGAGCGACGATCACTGTATGAAACAAAAGTCTTACATTATATTTGAATCTCATCATAATCAGAAAACATCATCTTTGAACAAATCTCTGAAACAAGTGAAAGTGTGAGATGCTGGAAAATCACTTAAATTAAATATTTAGAATTAATAAAATAGAATACAATTAAATATCTTCATCAGACTTGAGGAAAAGAGAATAATTTAGCTGATTTTCACTGAGTATGCAATAAAGAAATGAATATCCTCAGATGTTATCTATACTCGTGTCTCTGCATATAAATGAAGTCCTTCAAGAGTTTGAATTCTATTGACAGAATGTAATGAAAATGTTCTTGAAGAATCACTTTCTGATCTGATTCTCACCTCTGGTGTCAGCGGCAGACATGTTCAGATTTTATTCTCTCCTCCGTGTCTTTCTTCAGTCTTCATCTGATCATCTTCTGTGACTCCTGACGTCTGTCTGATCATCGTACTGTAAGAGATTTGAGTGATTTTCAAACATTAACACAGTCTGTGATCATTTGTCCAGACTAATGCTGCCTTCACATGCTCTGAGAAGTATCATAAATACGAGTTTCCTAGGTAAAAACTGCACATGAACACTCTCCCACTGCATCATATTTCTGCTCCAGCATGCTCAGCTAAAGATCATAAACTAAAATCACTTCACATCTGTAAATATTCATGCATCTCGACACTGAACACAGACTTTTACACACAGATCTGTTTCTGTGACAGAAATGAAAGTGAAACTCACTGAAGTTCCTGCTGCTCGTACAGTTATTAATTACATTCAGGATTAAAATAAACTCATGTTTTAGTGTATCTGATATTAACATGTCTTATTACATATAAAGTATTTATAAGGAAATGTGATACCTGTAGTTTTTTCATCTGCTTATATGTGTCTTTCTCTGTTGCCATCTTGAGATCAGGAAGAGATCTGACTGTGGGTGGAGTCAGTCAGTGACGTTACAAAGATAAAAGTCCTCTTTCTGTCTGTCTTCTCTCTTTTATTTTGAAACCTTACAAAGACTTTCAAACCGCAAAGCAATCAGAACTATGGACATTTACAAAGACTTAAATTCATCTTCTTTAATTTAAATATACATGTATACCCTTTTCTGTTCTTTTTTTCTTTTTCTTTCCTTGTCTTTTTTTTCCGTTTTCCTCTATTTCTGAAACTATTTTTATAATATCTTTCATATGACTAAGTATAACTGACTCATGGTGATATCAAACTCATCAAAGCATTATTTGTGAAACATTTATATATGTTGAATACATGTGAAATTTGTTCAATAAAAAAAAAAGTCTGTCTTCTCTTTCAGGTGCAGGTAAAAGTTCAAGCTACAGTTCCTGTGAGAATGAGGAGTAATCTCAGTAAAAGACAAAAGACAACAGCAGATGACCATAAACAACAAAACATGCATAATAAAACAGAACAGGAGAACTTGCAGTGACATTCTGTGAACTGACTCACTGTTTTGTTAATTTCAGCAGGAAAACTACAGTTAATTATTTTATTCACTTATAAAGATGTCACAATGATTGTTTGATTTACTGCGATACACCTGTGAAGTTTCTGTGGGTCATATATCATTCCAGAAATATGTATTAAATTAATAATTATATATATACATTTATATGTGTTCTCCCTGCCATTGGGGGGAGCTGTCTGTTGTGTCTCATTGGGGAAGTGACACCTTCCTTACCCCCAACAGACTTATTTTCTTTATGAAAAGGTAAGGAAGGCAATCACTGTTGTTCCATGATATTGGTTTAATTGCCCTAATTATATTAGCCATCTGTATTATTAAAAGGAAATACACTGCGTTCCAAATTATTATGCAAGTGACATATCAGTGAGATTTCAGTACAATAAACATTCAGATTTTAGTTTTTCGAAGAAAATGTTTGTTTGTTTATTTATCCATGTCTTTTTAGATAACTGGTATTCAATCTCAGACAAAATAATTTGCCAGGTCTCTGGAAACCCTACTTAGAGGTTGTTCCTCATTATTAATTAAGTCACAGTTCTCATGCAATATGAGGAGGAAGAAAGGCAAGGCAAGTCAAGGCAATTTTATTTGTATAGCACATTTCATACACAATGGTAATTCAAAGTGCTTTACATAAAGAAGAAGAATAAAAATAGAACATAAGGAATAGAAATAACAGTAAAAACAGAGAATTTTGCTATCTGGATGGATGAGCTAGGAAGTCTTAGGGAGTTTTTTGTTGTTGTTGTTGTTGTTGTTGTCTGTCAGAGTGGATCTAAACGGATCTATCCATCAGAGCAGATCTGAATGGATCTTCCTTCACATGACAGGACTTGCTACCTGTTAAGGCACTTCAAACTGATAAACAACAGTTTCAATCTCCCCTTTTGCCAAGACACCTCAAACTGCGCCACACAGCCCTAATCCCCCTTCCGGAGATATCTTATCTATGCAATGCAGTTCAAAGTTTCCCCTTTGGAAAGTGTCCTGACTGTAATCCAGAGATATTTTAACCATGCACCACAAGCTCAAATTTGCCCTATGGTTTGTCACCTTATCCAAATTTACCAAATTTTAACCTAATCACAAATGTTTTCTTCCCAATTCCCCCAGCTCTTTCAACCAGACAGCAATATTTAATAATGCATTAAAAGTCAGAAATAACAAAATGATACATAAACGATATAAAATACATTAAAAATGAAATTAAAACAGGAAAAGGAATTAAAAGAATAAAAAGATAATACATATAAAATAAAATACAAACAGTTCGGACATAGCACAGTGCTCAATCAGCAAATGCATAGATAAAAAGATGTGTTTTGAGTCTGGATTTGAATGTTGGCTACTGTTGGAGCACACCTGATCTCTTCTGGAAGCTGGTTCCAGCTGCGGCTGGCGTAACAGCTAAAAGCAGACTCTCCTTGCTTTGAGTGAACCCTTGGTATTTCTAAAGTGGACTTGATCCTGATGATCTGAGTGATCTGTTAGGTTTATATTCTATGAGCATATCTGCAATGTATTGAGGTCCTAGACCATTGAGTGATTTATAAACAAGTAACAGTACTTTAAAATCAATTCTAAATGCAACTGGAAGCCAGTGCACAGACCGTCCATACCGGCATGATGAATACGATCCTCAACTGGATGGAACTGAAATAAATACTTTGAATGTTGTGATCCTATCAGATTTATGATAGCAACCTGAATCATGATAAAGCACTGTTCGCCAGAGGAGAACTGGCCCCCCGACTAAGCCTGGTTTCTCCCAAGGTTTTTTTCTCCATTTTAACACCTATTTGCCACTTGTTTGCCACCTGATGTCACCTGATGGAGTTTGGGTTCCTTGCCACTGTTGCCTTTGGCTTGCTTAGTTGGGGACACTTGACATTTGACTTGACATCTGATATTCAGGAGTGCTTTGATCTGCCTGCATTGACACTATTCTTTAAGAGCTGCTGTGCAGCCAAAATTATGTACCAGTTATCAATGTAAAGCTGCTTTGACACAATCTGCATTGTAAAAAGTGCTATACATGGATTCTCTGCCAAGCACTTTTTGTGTAGGTTCTTCAGGGTGTCCACAAGGAACCTCCTTTTGCATCCTGACCTTGGCTTGTGTTATGGTCTGCTTTTTCCACGTCGTCTCTGGTGTAAAAGACTCTTACACTGTTTTTGAATGCCTCTTCCATGCGGACACATTTCTTTCTTGAGAAAGATTGTGGATTCCCTCCTACTGACTTCCATCACCTTCAGGTGAAGCCAAGGGTACTTTGGGCATATTTCTGTAGCCTGTATTTCTTTACAATGTTCCCTGTCACCAGGTTACTGATCAGTCTTCTTTCCTGACTATTACCTGCTTGTTGAATGTGTTGATGTAGGTCTCCAATCAATCATGTCTGAGTACATGACACAATCTAACACGTGGTATTTTAACAGTCAATTATTGTGATGGCCTCTCTGTTATATCTGACTATTAAAAATGTCAAATGCCTCAATCAACATTATGAAAACAATGTCAAAATGAAGAGACATGCTCGTAGGGTAAACATGCCCATGGTGAAAAAATACTATAGTAATTTATAGTAAAGTTTTTTTCTTAACCATACAATAGAAAAGTACTTGAATTAAAGTGACTCGACGAGGCCAAGAAACACTCCAAGTGCAAGGAAAGCCCCGTACCATGAGGCATTGATCGGAGACTTGTAGCTGACTAACTCAGGGGTTAAACTGGGATTTGTTATTTGGAGGGGCTCTGTGGTTTCAGGGGTGCATGTGTAGGTGAAGACTACAAAATCGTATCATTTGACAAACTAAAATGTAACAAGTTGAGAAGCACTGATGTGTATCTGATCATATCTTACAGACACAACAGCTACAATGTTTAACATGAGAGTGAAAGGCATCTTAGAGTATGACGAGATTGAAGATTTACACAGGTTAGTATCATAATTCACATGGAATCTGAGATCTGTTTAATGTCTATGAAAAGCCACCAAAAGAATAAGAATAAGAAAGATGCTTGTGTATATAATAATAATACACTATAATGTAGTGTATATTGTAGTATAATATACTCTATAGTTGTAGAAAACTTAGTACAGTACAGTATTGGTATTGATTATGAACCACAAACCTGCATTTGATCTGTTTCTGACACCTGATGAATATGTGAATGAAGTTTATGATGTATTGATGAAGTTATTCCAGCAGGAGGCGCCAGATCTACGACGTTTTAACAGAGGCAGAGATGCATGAAAACGGATGTAACAAGTAGCTCTCGAGTTTTCCTTTTTGATGAAATTTTCATTTAGATAGTGTGAGTTTTTAGTGTTTTGTGCTGTATTTGTTTAAGTAAATGAACTCTGTCTGGTCTTGGAGTTAAAGCTGAAAGTGGAGCGACTTTCTTCATCTCCAGGTAGGCTGTGATGTTATCACAGGATCAACGACTGTGTTTTGTTGTTGTCAAATTAATTTTATTCCAACATTAGGCTATGTCAGATATTGTAGCTCAAAAGCGCACCAAATATGTCGGACTGAAGGAAAATCTTAATAAACGTAGTAAGTAAATAACAGGAAGGAGCACTTTCATCAACAGCACACATAAAGAAAGGAAGTCGAGAGCAGGTCGCAGCCGAACACATTTTGCTTTCTCGGAGTATTTTTTTTTCTTTTCACATTAATTTCACTTGCTGGTACAAATATGTGGTCTTGTTTCATTAATACAGTTTTCCCCCTTATTTATACTAAAAGAATGGAAGTGAAATCTGACAACATATCCCAAAATGTGTACAATAAAAAGAAAATATATACAAGACGAACTAAAATATTTGGTCAATTACTGTTATTAACTTTTTCATACACAAAAATAAATTTGGAGTTTGGCAAAGAACACGCCACAGGACACAGCACTGGGCAAACAGACAAACACATTCAGACATTCATAAAAACAGAGATGAACAACACAGACAGCTCTCACAGAATAGGGCACTTCACTTTTCATCATTTACTGCCATGGCAGTATTTTACAAATAGATATCATGGTATACTTTACTAGATGTGCTTAGGTGTATTGTATAGGAAACATATTGTGGTTTATACTGTTATAAATGTGTTTACTTGATTTGATTCACCTGCTGTGAGAAGGGCTGCGCGTGTGGGAGTTGCGCGTGAGTGGGGCGGAAGGAAAGTTAGTCAAGCTCTTTTTGTGTTTTGTTGTTTTTGGGGGAAGTTAACTCTACGGTGTACATGTCAGTACTATCTCTGTATTTAAAAAAATGTATTTTATATAGTGTAGCTAAGTAGTATCTAAATATATTTTGTAAATACAGAGATAGTATATTAAAAGCACATTTAGTTAATGTTTCATGCTGTCTCAAAATAGCACAGTTGAGTATACTTAGATGTTCTTAAGATGATCTTAAGAAGTACTAAAGAAGAGCTTTTAGTATATTAAGTACATAATTAGTGCGTGAAAATAGAGCACTTTAAGTAGCCTACATTATTTAAATGTACTTTTTTCACCTGGGTAAGCACGCATCTCATGTCTGAGTGACATTAGAGAGCGTAAAGGCCCTTTCACACAGGACGCGGCATGCGCTGCGCTCGCCGCTGGGTTTTATATGTGACAGCTTTCTTTTATTTATTTTTTCTTTAATGGTGTATACTTCACCGCAGTGGGCGTGTCCCCTGAGCTGGAGCTGCGTTCTGTTATGGAACACACATGTGCGGTGTGATCAGCGACGCATGTTAGTGGCTTTATAAAAAGCATGTCCAAGTATAGCGCCGTGATTCCCTTGTGTGTCGTGGGCAGAAAAGGTCTTGTGGCTTATTTCCTGTTGCTTTTCCCTGGTAAGTCGCTCATTTGGTTGCCTTTCTCATAGTTTTAGATTTTAGTCTAAATACACGTTTGTCATCAGGGATGTGTGTGCGTGAGGTGACAATCGAACACAGGTAACAAGGTTACTGTAGTCTGAGTCCCGCTTGGGAGGTAAGATATTTTTCTCGGGGGTTCTTTTTCTGGAAGGGGGAAATTTATTTGAAACTTTATTTTTTTTATTTTTTTTATTTTTTTGTTTTTTTCAGGTGCGGCCTGAGCGCTAGCTGCTGTTTATAGCTGTTTGGAATACCTGTTAGAATTTACTTGTTTGAAGTACCTGTTTGGGAAACTTTTGATACACCTGCTTCTATAATTATATCTGTTTGATATGTGTTTCCACTGGTTTTCATATAACCGTTCCATGTTCCCGTTTTTCATCGAGGATACGACTGGCTGTAGACGTCGCGGTCTTGCGCCGTTTATTTGAACCGTGTTTTTAAAGATTATTCTGCCCAATTTATCTGTATGACCAGTTGGAACAAGTGCTGAAAGCTTTCGTCCTCCTTGCAAGTATATTAAACTAACCTGCTTTGTATTCTTCTCCTTTTGTGAAGCAGTTCGGATTATTGTGCAATATTGTGATTTATCTTTTGCATTTATTGTATTTTTTTTATTTTGTTTGTATCAGTAATGTTTGCCATGTGTTTATTTGAGGAGCTGTAATATTGAGATTTAACGGAAGGGGAGAGAATTGTCCTTTTTTTGGGGGTTTGTTTTTGTATTTGTTTTTGTATTTGTTTTTATCACTTATTTCTAATGATGGTGATGCACTGATTGCTGTGGTTTGTGTCCCTTCTGTGAAACTCATACTGGTCCCATAGTAATTGTGAGTAACTAACTGGTCAACTGCTGAAGAGATTCTCCTTTTAAGAAGATTTTACAGTTGTTGTTTTGTGAAATAATAAATTTATATTATATTTGTGGAAAGTCACGTCTCTGTCTTTAATTCCTACCGAACCAGCAGGGTCCTTCATTTTATTGTAATTCCTTTTGGTTGAAAATTTCTTTTTGGGTATAACTATATTTTATTTTTTCCTGGGTAGATCGCCTAGGTGGCGTAGTCGGGGTTGCCGTTACTTTTAGCCAAAGGTTACATATACATAATTAATTTGTTACATTAAGTAATTTGTTACATTTGATTGTTGTTCCACCTTTCAGCAGTAAAAGTATATGTCCCGGGCCGTGCTAAGAAGTGAGCAATAGCAATAGCCCTGCTTGTAAGAAGAAGAAAGAGCAGCTCTTGACAGTGTCTGTCATGTCTCCATGACACAGCTTTTCTCCCGATGTCACTATACGACCAGCAAACTTGTATTGTATAGCTCTGGAAATTACAACTCAGTAGCTGTTCATCCATTTTGCTTTCCGATTGTTTAGATGCTCCGTTTCTATTGGCCGCGCGGGTAATCGTCACAGAGCGCAGCGGCAAAAGTTGAACTATTTTGAACTTTGACCGCGGCGTGCGCGCAAGCTGTGCCGCGCTGCGCTGCGCTTGCGCTTTGGCCGACGCCGTCCTCGCGCGGCGCAAGCCATTGAAATTAATGGGTTTCATAGCGCAGCGCATACCGCGTCCTGTGTGAAAGGCCCTTTACACGTGTCCTCACACACAGACTCTGGGAATGCACTGAGCGCATGTAAACCACAACTCAACCGCTCTGTTCGCGACTGGCAGACAGATGGTAGGAGGACAGCTCAATGTAAACACACCGTTAAAATAAACAGTCACAAGTCTGACCACAGAAAAAGACAAACGTCAAACTGATGGTGTTTTTCAGGGAAACATTTGTTGGCAGTGATAAGTGTTGGTGTTACATGGCTCTACATCAACAATGCTTCAGTTCGTTTGGCAGTGTTTGTCTTTACAAGTCCACTGAAGTTTGGCTTGAACAGAAATAAAGCGTGCTGCCTTCAAGTCATGTCCGAGCGATCGCATTCACCGTGGGTTTGTAAACAGTAATGAGAAACTAGAAGAATGGCTTCCTTGCCTGAATAAAAAGGATAATATTAATAAATATTTTGTGCCTGAGGTGAGAAAATATGTTTTTGGAGGAGTAACATATCTTTCAATTTGTATGTTTGTTTTAAAAAAAAAAAAAATTCATAATGTACATTTTTGTAAAATGCAAAGTGGAAATGGCACCCGTTTCGTAGAATGACACACATACATACACACACACACACATATATATATATATATATATATATATATATATATATATATATATATATATATATATATATATATATATATATATATATATATATATATATATATATATATATATATATATGTGTGTGTATGTGATGCCCAGAGGGGTTTTTAATGACCCTACAAACCATCAAAATATGAGGATTTTCTTAAATATCCTAAATATGAGGGAAGAACAAAAGACTAATATTGGTTAAAGGGTTAGTTCACCCAAAAATGAAAATTCTGTCATTAATTCCTCACCCTCATGCCGTTCCACACCCGTAAGACCTTCGTTCATCTTCAGAATGCAAATTAAGATATTTTTGATGAAATCCGATGGCTCAGTGAGGCCTGCATAGCCAGCAATGACATTTCCTCTCTCAGGATCCATTAATGTACTAAAAACATATTTAAATCAGTTCATGTGAGTACAGTGGTTCAATATTAATATTATAAAGCCACGAGAATATTTTTGGTGCGCCAAAAAAACAAAATAATGACTTATATAGTGATGGACGATTTCAAAACACTGCTTCATGAAGCTTCGGAGCATAATCAAAGTATCGAATCGTGATTCGGATCACTAAAACGGCTGAAATCACGTGACTTTGGCGCTCTGAACCGCTGATTCGACACACTGATTCATAACGCTCCGATGCTTCATGCCTACACATACTTACTTACTAAGTAATAAACAGCTCTCGAGTTTTCCTTTTTGATAGTGTGAGTTTTTAGTGTTTTGTGCTGTATTTGTTTAAGTAAATGAACTCTGAAGTAAATGAAACGCCTTTCTTCATTTTCAGGTAGGCTGTGATGTTATCACAGGATCAACGACTGTGTTTTGTTGTTGTCAACTTAATTTTATTCCAACATTAGGCTATGTCAGATGTTGTAGCTCAAAAGCGCATCAAATATGTCGGACTGAAGGAAAATCTTAATAATAGTAGTAAGTAAATAACAGGAACACTTTCATCAACAGCACACATAAAGAAAGGAAGCCGAGAGCAGGTCGCAGCCGAACGTCCAACACATTTTGCTTTCTCAGACTGTGTAAATCCACTTGTGTTTCAGAGTATTTTTTTTTTCTTTACACATTAATTTCACTTGTGGTATGAATATGTGGTCTTGTTTCATTAATACTGTTTTTTCCCCCCTTATTTATACCAAAAGAATGGAAGTGAAATCTGACAACATATCCCAAAATGTGTACAGTAAAAAAACAAACTAAAATATTTGGTCAATTACAGTTATAAACTTTTTCATACACACAAATTTAATTTGTAGTTTGGTAAAGAACACGCATTGGGCAAACAGACAAAAAAAAAAAACACAGAGATGAACAACACAGATAGCTCTCACAGAATAGGGCACACATGCTGGAAATTCACTTTTCGTCATTTACTGCCATGAGGGTATAACACAAAGTTAACTGTGTACTACATTTTTACAAACAGAAATCATGGTAAACTGTACTAGATGTGTTTAGGTGTATTGCATAGGAACATATTGTGGCGACGACACTGTTTACTCTGTTATAAATGTGTTTACTTCATTACTTGATTCACCTGCTGTTGGGGGGATGGGGGTCCGGAAGGAAAGCAGCGCGAGGGAGTAAAAGAGAAAAAGAGAAGTGAGTGGGGCGGAAGTCAAGCTCTTTTTGTGTTTTGTTGTTTTTGGGGAAAGTTAAGACTGCAGAAAAACAGCAATGGGCTGAATGAAAATGTAAATGTGACTCTTCCATCCAGATAGTGGTATTCTGTTTTTATTGTTATTTTTTATGCATTCCTTTTATATTCTGATGTATTCATTTCCTTTTTATGTAAAACACTTTGAATTAACATTGTGTATGAAATGTGCTAAATAAATAAAATTGCCTTGCCGTTTCCTTGGTAACCGCTGTACACAAAGCAGCTGTGCTTGTAACAACATAAAGATTTTTTTTATACCTCTCTTATAAAAATGAACCATGGATTTGCTACACTATAGTTTAAGGTAATTGTAGTAAAATTATTGTTATACAAATAGTAGCCTATCAGTCAGACAAAAAAAAAATCATAGTTACACACTTTTAACCATGGTTAATTTTCGTATGTGTTCACGATAGTTTGCAATACAAGAGTTGCAATGTGTTATTTTGCTAGCTTTTTATACATACAAATAAAACTAGTGAATAATACAAATTTACAAAATGATCTCAGTGGGATATGTTTTATACAACTTGGTGTAACGTTTAACACGTGACATCACATTGAGGCGGGGCAATTCGCTTCTTTCTAAGTTTCGTCTGCTGCCTCTGAGGCTGTTTCGTTCGATGCCTAATTGTACCAGACCTGACACCTGACCGAGTTTTGTCAAGTGACTGAAGCCTTTCAGTCTGAGGCATGAACCCTTTCCGTTGTATGACTGAGAGGAATGTGAGGAAGTCCTAAAATGTACACCTACACTTCCTGATTGTAAACGTTCAGGAAACCACAGCCTGTTGGGTGCTTGCAAACCAGTTTCTTGTCTCCTGTTTGTTTCTCCTGGAAAAGTACAAAAACGTCACAATATGTACAATGTAAAACTTATTTTAAACCATATTTTCTTTTTTCAGTGTATAAACATTCAGACAGCAGGAGGATTTGAGTACAAACTTCCCTCTGATATACTGAAACGTTTACATGCACCAATTTTCATCAATCCGAATGAACTGAATCCGACTGCAGATCTGTTTACATGTACTCTAAACATTGTAATCTGATTTAAATATCCGTTTATATGTGTTTTATATACATTCCGATTAAAACTTTTGCGCACGCGCTCTGCGTGTGTGCATATCAATCACACTTTCGGTGACCCGTGTTACGTCAACAGACGATCATGTATCGATGAGATATTAGGCTTGATTGAGATGAGCAAATTCTGCGCAGAACCGATCACCGGTGATCACCGCGAGATGCATGCCGGTTAGAAATGTGTCCGAGGGTGGGCCGCCTTGCTCTGATGTCATGCCGACGTGTGTCAGAAACCTCTCGCGAGTGCGAGGCGGCCTCATCGGATTCTGCAGTCGAGCGCAGTTGCTCTCCACCGACTGCGCTGACCAAAAGCACGATGGGAAACGACTTGCTGACGACACAGCTTAAAGCTTATTGGTTTAAACAACTGTGATGTATTGATCTCTTTTAAAATGTTTGATATTAAAACTCTAATATCATGTTTTTACGTGTAAAATGTGATTGTTGTCATATTTAAAAAAAATAGACTATATATATAAAAACGAGTGATACACACATCTTTCGAATGGAAATAAACAACAAGTAGGCCTACTTTGGGTGTCTTGTTCATTAGGTTTATTTTCATATAAAAGCAACAGAACTTAAATTAGCACTTAAATCAGCAACACAGCGCACGAGTGTGAATCCCGCGATATCCGCCTTTGATCTCGTAGGTTCTGATCCACTTCGAGAACAGAGAGTCCCTCTGTCCTGCACTTTTTTCACTCCTCCCCTCACTGCAGCCGCCTACTGAGTCATTCTACGAAACGGGTGCCATTTCCACTTTGTATTTTTCAAAATTTTCATTATGAACAAACTTTTTTTAAAACAAATCTACAAATTGAAAGATAATGTTAATCCTCCAAAAAAATTTTCCCACCTCAGGCACAAAATCTTTATTAATATTATCCTTTTTATTCAGGCAAGGAAGCCATTCTTGTACCACCCCGTCACGGTTGGAGTAGTAAAACAAGAAATAGATTTTTAAAATCTAATGTTTTCCTAATAGAAAAATGTCCCCTTTTTGGAAACAATCAATAGAAAGTCTGTAATTTATTATTATTATTATTATTATTAGATTTTTAATCATGAAATATGAATTTGACGTTTCAATGATCTCATTGTTTGTACTGAAAAAATGAATTCAATTAAAAAATACAAATAAAGTTACATTTATCTGATCAGTCCACACAACAAGAACATCATTCAGCATTAATTTATGTAATATTTCATTTTCTTTTAAAGGTCCCGTTCTTCGTGATCCCATGTTTCAAACTTTAGTTAGTGTGTAATGTTGTTGTTAGAGTATAAATAAAATCTGTAAAATTTTAAAGCTCAAAGTTCAATGCCAAGCGAGATATTTTATTTAACAGAAGTCGCCTACATCGAACGGCCAGTTTGGACTACATCCCTCTACTTCCTTCTTTAATGACGTCACTAAAACAGTTTTTTGACTAACCTCCGCCCACAGGAATACACAAGAGTTGCGTTTGTAGAGTGTGTTTGTCGCCATGTCGTCGAAACGCTGTTATTTTCATCCCGCAGTCCAATCACCGGGTCTGATTCCGGCTCAAATTGATAGGGTAAAATTAAAGACATGTTTACAATAACACTGAGCGCATGCATCTCCACGTTATGGTAAGAGGCGTGACCTTTCCGGGCAAGATGCGCTAAACTGCTGTCGAATCACAACACAGGAACCGCTGGCACAATCAGAACTCGTTACGTATTTCTGAAGGAGGGACTTCATAGAACAAGGAAGTCATCAGCCCGTTTTTATGACAGTGGAAACAGTGGTATACAGATAAGTAAATTATGTGAAAAATACGGTGTTTTTTTACACGCGAAACATGAACACATGTTATATTGCACACTATAAACACAATCAAAGCTTCAAAAAAACCACGAAAAACGGGAGCTTTAACAAAATGACCCTGTGACGGGGTGGTAACTGATGTGACGGGGTGGTTCACTGTATGGACGAAATGTTTCTCTATATGATCTGCTGGTTTTAAACACTGGGGGAGGTAGACATTCAAAATGAGTAAAAATCGTGTGAGTAATATAGTGAATGAGCGAATGAATGAACCAAACAGTGTTGCCAAGTCTGCGGTTTTCCCACGAATTGGGCTAGGTTACATTTACACTGTTGCCGCGGGTTGTTTTTCATGTCCACGGGTTGAAGCGAGCCCAAATAACATGATATTTAGCCCTTGGAATGAACATTTTACCAAGGGAACCTGCCAAAAAAAAGAAGTTTTACCCCCCAGAATGTGATTTTTATCAGGGGACATTTTGGGATGAAATTTACCACCCCGTCACGTTTTTTTCATACATGCATTCAATCTGAAATATAATGTTCTTTGTATTAATAATGTAAAAAAAAATTGCGTGACGGGGTGGATGGTTTAAGCTTGACGGGCCCTGCCTAACATGAAAAATCAACAAATAAACAATGTAAAAAATGTACATAGTTGCTGCTTTTGTTCTTGGTGGCTATAAGGCTCAAATGATGTCACTTACACTCTAAAAACTGCTGGGTTAAATATGGACAAAACCAGGGATCGGGTTGTTTTTACCCAGCCATTTTTTTTTTCAACCAAATTTGGATTTATCTTTTTAGCCAGCAATATAGTAATATAGTAAAAGGCATGTTTTTGCTCACCCCCAAATAGGAGCAAATTTGTGGGGTATTTTAAGCTGAAACTTGACCAGACCCGAGACTTATATTACATCTTGTGAAAGATGGCCTGAAAGGTGCCTTTTAACCCAACCTGCTGGGTTTGTCCATATTTTACCCAGCTTGGTTTTTTTTAACCCAGCATTTTTTAGAGTGTAGGCTTTGTGATGTCATTTAAAGGAACAGAGCATTATTTATAGATGAAACAAGTTAGTGTGACGGGGTGGTAAGTCAAACTGAGGGACGCACACAAATCATAAAATATTTATAATAAAATAAGGTTAATGTGAATAAATATATTTTGTGTAAACAGGGACACACATATAATCCTGAAAATAGTATATGTTTGAAAAAAAATATATAACTTACTTGGTGATATTTTAGATGCAAATGTCATGTTGGTTAACACGGACATGTGAAATTGGCTATATAATAATGAAAAATGATTAAAAATAGTGTGCTAATCTTCAAAAAAAGCATTTTATCATATATCATGTTAAAAAGAACACTTAAATAAATAAAGTGGAATAACAAAAAAATAATGGAATAAATTTAGACAGTTATATACCGTTATCAGCATATTATGTTGAAATTCGTCTCTGAGAGAATAATGCTCTGGTAATCCAGCGTCAGACAGCAACGTCACTTTATACTTTCTGTAGTGAATACTGACCGAAGTTGAGTCTTTTTCACCGACACAACTCTTGCACAATGTTTACACGTTGCTTCTTGTGTGACATTCATTGGCTCCCATTCTTGTTTTAAAATGGAAAAAAATCCCAACATTATGACGAAGCGATACATACGGCAACTGCCTGTTGGCATACATCTTTACAACTAAAGACTTGAACGTGAACTTGCGCACTGCATAATGCGTGTCAACATTACACTGCGCATGTGCTCCAGAGACTTCTGAATACGACTCAGAAAGTAGTCGGATTCAAGTGTTTACATGGTAATTTTTTGCTGTTGGATAGGATTAGAAAAGGAATAAACCATCCCTTCCAATCCGATCGAAATTTCATTCGGATCGAGCTCAATCGGATCGATTAAGGTGTTTACATGAACATTTTTCAATCCGATTGAGCCGTCAATCCGATTACAAATGGATTATTTGGGTGCATGTAAATGTAGCCAATGGAGACTGTGATCAGAGCTGGTATACAAAGGTGACTGTCACACACACACACACACACACACACGATCTGATCCTCTTGTGTTTGATTTGTTCAGGATGGGCGTCTGTTAGCAGATCCATCAGATCCACACACACTGAGTGATCCTGTTATTTCAGTCTCATCTGATCGTCTCGTCACTTCTGACTGTGTGAATCAACTTCATCATGAGATTCAGTGTGATGTTAATGGGGTAAATGATTTCTGTTACTATAACAATTCACCTGTTTTCATATTTAAATACAGAATTATGACAATGTTCTTTGGTTTTAACTTATCTTGTCTTTTATTCTTATCTTGGTAAGACTTTACAATAAGGTTCATTAGTTAAACATTAGTTAATGTATTATCTAACAAAATCTGGTTATGGTTACACTTAAAATAGTTACAAAATAGATGTATGAGGTTATAAAATCATATACCATTAATTGTACACAGCATGTATGAAAAAAGTTACCTGTGAGAGAAAGAGAGACTTTTACAATCCCTTTATTCTACACAAAAACATGAATCATCTATATTTAATTACATTGACCAAAAAAAATAAAATATATATTATGTTGTATTCTTAAATATCCAATATATATAAAAATAAACATAAAATACATTACCTATTAAAAAGCAACCCTCCATACTCATTCACCGTAACCAGTGCTTCCTCACCACTAAAAGAAAAGATCATTATCAATATGTTTATAATATGTATATTATATAACCATTCGTGCTTCAACTAAAGATTTAAATAAAGCCACTATACAAATATCTCTTCCTATATTTTTTTCCTGATGCGATTTCAGAATTGCCAATTTAGCTTGACCTATTACAAAACTGGCAAGCACACATTGTTCTCGTAATAATAAACTATTAGTATACGGAAACCCCAATTTTGTTTTTTGTTTTTCTCAGAAGTAAAAAAATAGGATCAAGTCTAGGACAATTACAAAACATATGAAAAACAGTATCAATGGTCTGACAAAATGGACAATCTGATACAACATTTTCATCCGCCTTTGCAATAAACTGATTTGTGGCTGAGATACAATGGATCAATCGCAGATCACCACATCTTTTAGAAATATGAGTTTTATACAAAAGTCTCTAAGATGGAGAAATATCTTCAGATATACAAAGTTGAGATCTCCATTTAGTATCGACTTTTCCTTTAAGTTGATCCACATGTAACATTTTAACATATATGTGATATAACATTTTTTTCCATATTCAATAAAAAAAATTAAAAAAAATCCCATAACCTTTTAATAAGGAGGTACAACCAGAGTTTATCGATTCCACAATCTTTAGGATACACCTTTACCTGAGGAAAATTCAACAGTACAACACCATTCTTCAAAACATGATTTATAAAATTATCAGTTGATAGAGGAAATGATGATTTAAGACCTCTGATAAATCCTTCTACAACTCTAAAAGAAATCAAACCAACCTGTTCAGCAAGTGACTGTATAGTTCTCCACTGGCCTCTATTTATATCAATCAAATCAATAGTTTTAGTGACACCAGCATTTAAAACAACTATTGATTAAAGACTGTGATAGATTTGATGGAAGCTCAATAAGAGGTTCTTCTACACCATAATGCTCACCGACTGTTCCTGATATTTCAAACAATTCCCATGATTTTAGCACTGACACATACAAACTACAAGACAAATCAGAAAACTTTTTAACAAAAGATCTCTGCATTAGAAACAATTGCTTATCAATACCTATTCCCCTTAATATATTTAAGTATAGATCTCCCAAAAACCACCCAGGGTACATTATTTGAGCTATACAAAGCTGCACACTTTAAGGGACTTTCCCATTTGAAGTTCACATTTTATTCATTTTTAAACATTTATTAAGGGATGTTACTGGTGTGTACTGACACAAACAGAGAAAGACTTGACTAGATGAGATGACTGGACAGATTGTAATCACTGTATGCTTTATTTCCTGTGACATTTTTTTTCCCATGCATTTTTTTCATAATAAAATGTTTAATATCCCCATTTGATCTCGTAGGTGATTAATGAGTTGGGCTGGATTTCCTGATAACGTTGTCTCTTAGTGCGCTACGAAGACTCTAAAGGTATGCCTGTTGGATTTACGAAATTTTCCCCGAAATACATACAAGTATATGAATGTAATCTGGACATACTACATTCACCATGTTGTCATGATCATGTGACCTACCTGCATCAGTTGCGTCACTTCACTGCCATTCACAGATCCTCTCGTGGAATTCAGACATACTTCTTTTATCACATACTGTTTTTGCCAATTATATAGGATGCGATTTCAGATGCAGCCGCAGTTTACACTGCTCAGTGAGGCTCTTATTTACATTGTGTTTTCACTGTGTTAGTTATGGTGAAAGTAGTGCTGTCAAGCGATTTAAAAAAAAAGTTAAAAATCGCAATTTCTTTTCTGATTAATCGTGATTAGCATTAAAGGTTTTTATATATATTTATATTGTAATAATTTCACAATCTCCAAATTAATGTAGAAACAACAAAAAGACATATATTTTAAATATTTGATCTAACTGGTAGGAAATATACAGAAGTTATCAAACACTTCACACTCTTCACAATCACTGCATAAATCATAAATGAAATATAGATTAATCCTTATTAAAGCTTCAAAAGTGATTCAGTGAAGAACAGTGAGTGATTTTCTCTTTGTCTTTTGTTCTTTGATTAACGTTAATGACAAGACAGTAGCAGGTTTATTAGGCTGCTGTCACTTTAAGAGCTGATACACATGACACAGATCTGACACATCCGGTGTCCTTACAACACTTTACGGTCATTTAAGACTTTTTTTAACTCATTTAAAACTATACTTATGAGGATACTCGACAAAGCGGATATTTTGGCATAATTATGTGTGTTTTTGTCCATTCAAGCGCAAAAGATAGCTGTGTCCATCTGTGTGTTTGTCTGTCTCGAGCGTTCAGATATAAAACGTGACCGTTGGACGTCGTGAGAACCAGAGAGTGTTGATGAGACAGAGTACAGATTTGAGTTAATATTTTATTTTTTGTTTCTTATTGCGCTTAAGGATAGCATGATCTGTAACGCTAGCCAATGCATGACAGAAAAAAATAGATGCTGCGTTATTTAAACTGCGTTAAACTGAAAAACACATTAATTTTGACAGCCCTAAATGAAAGTATTGGTGAGATTGCAGAAATGGCATTGCAATAAGGAGATCGCTGTGATCGTTGTGTGCTCAGTACACATGACTGTGTTCAGCTACAGTGATCAGTGATGTGATGGAAATAGATCTAAATGTTAATCAGCACTTTTCACGATTAGTTCACCTCGAGAGCTGTAATAGTAAAAACATGCTAAAAATTTTAGAGAGTTCCAAATGTAAGACTTTATTCATATGCAAAGATGTCAGCCAATCACAGCAGTGGGCGTTTACACTGAAGTCTCACAGAGACACGCCCCTTCAAACAGAGCGTTCAAACCAGAAGATAAAATCAGGGAAGGAAAAATGCTTTTTATTTCTAAATTATGACTATTTTCTGATGCCGAAATCATACCAACATTATATGTGCACCCCAGGAAACATTATAAAATAAAACAATGCAGTTCATGACCCCTTTAAGAACAAAATACCAGAATATTGTCTAGAGAACATATGATCATGAATGGTCTTGGTGAATAACCTGTAAATTCATATGTACACTCTGTATGTAGAGTTGAATGACAATAAAAGCTAACTAATCTAATCTGACTGAGTGTTTCATTTGTTATGTCTGTTGTGATGTTAAATATAGCATTAAAAACCAAAGTATTTCAGCATGTCAGCGAGAAATTTACAGCTCATATAAGATCATCTCCTGCAGTTACAGGTGCAGTATTTGGACTGAACCACTTCTGCTGCTGCTGCACGAGATGAAAACACACATGACACATGATTGATTTCAGTAAGTTGTACTGTATCTTCTGATGTTCATTCGTGATTATTTGCTGCCATAACTAGTACTAGGGAAATGATCGGCATGAAACATTCAGATTCAGATCAGATTCATCTGTATCAGCTGTAGGTTATTTCATCATCCATCTAATTCACCTCTGAAATGAAACTCATTTCAAGTGTTTCTCTCAGTTTGATTCACTCACCTGTTCTGGATCATCCTTGCACTGACGGATGAACCGCGCTTCCCTCTGAAAACACACTTATTATAACTTATTCAATGTATTTTCTGTTTATTCAGAGATACTTGAGATCTGTCCCATGATTTAAAAATTAAATCTGATAATCATCAGTCACATTTTCATGTATTTTATTAGGTTATTTTATGAATCGTCCACATTGTTGAACAGCTTTCTAGAGTATGAATTTATATATTTGTATTGATTTTGGTGTAAGAAACAAAGAGGTGAAAATATCATTCATGATTTGAGCTCTGTAGCAGTTAATGATGACCTGAGCTCTTGTGAACTAGTGTCAGACGTGAAGACTGAAGTATGATGTTAGGAAAGATCAGTCTGGACTCACCTGAAGATCCTTTTACACACCATGAAACAGCTACAACAACTGATCTGTTCAAGTGATCAAATATCAAATCATCTGATCACTAACAGTGATGAATCAATATTAGAGTTTAAAGGGTTTAAAGCTCTTGATGTTTTACCTGAGAGCTGGAGAGATGGAGTCACTTCATCCACATCATCTTTAAAACACACAATGATCACAAATATCAGACAATATGACAGAAAACAAAGGCCTGTTCACATTCAAACTGGATTGAGTCTGAATCAGATCTGAATCAGTGTTTTATTAGTGAATTAGACACACGTGTATCAGCTGAAACTCACCTGAGTATGGAGTCGCTGCAGTTTCATTCCTCACTGAAAAACACATTCACAATCATTATGATTCACTTACAGAAGATTCACTTCAACACAGTTTGATCTGAATCAGGACAGATTCACTTCAACACAGAGTTTGATCTGAATCAGGACAGATTCACTTCAGTTTGATCTGAATCAGGACAGATTCACTTCAGTTTGATCTGAATCAGGACAGATTCACTTCATCACAGAGTTTGTTCTGAATCAGGACAGATTCACTTCGACACAAAGTTTGATCTGAATCAGGACAGATTCACTTCGACACAAAGTTTGATCTGAATCAGGACAGATTCACTTCGACACAAAGTTTGATCTGAATCAGGACAGATTCACTTCAACACAGAGTTTGATCTGAATCAGGACAGATTCACTTCAGTTTGATCTGAATCAGGACAGATTCACTTCAACACAGAGTTTTGATCTGAATCAGGACAGATTCACTTCAGTTGGATCTGAATCAGGACAGATTCACTTCATCACAGAGTTTGTTCTGAATCAGGACAGATTCACTTCGACACAAAGTTTGATCTGAATCAGGACAGATTCACTTCATCACAGAGTTTGTTCTGAATCATGACAGATTCACTTCGACACAAAGTTTGATCTGAATCAGGACAGATTCACTTCAGTTTGATCTGAATCAGGACAGATTCACTTCAACACAGAGTTTGATCTGAATCAGGACAGATTCACTTCAGTTTGATCTGAATCAGGACAGATTCACTTCAACACAGAGTTTGATCTGAATCAGGACAGATTCACTTCAACACAGAGTTTGATCTGAATCAGGACAGATTCACTTTAACAGAGTTTGATCTGAATCAGGACAGATTCACTTCAACACAGAATTTGATCTGAATCAGGACAGATTCACTTCAACACAGAGTTTGATCTGAATCAGGACAGATTCACTTCAACACAGAGTTTGATCTGAATCAGGACAGATTGATGTGTTTTACTGAAGTGTCTCTCACCTCTGAACAGGGTCTTCACTCTCAACTGAAATGAAAGAAGAATTACAGCAACATTTTTAGGGTTTCATTGATGTATGTGTTTATCTCATGCCCTTCCTCTCTACAGGTGAGAGCATTATCATTTCCATTTGAAAACAGATAATCGTGATGTTGAGGGAGAAATCATTTACTCCTGAAGTATAGCAGTGGATCTCATGACGAAGTTCATCAACGCAGTATGAAGTGACGAGACGATCGGATGAGGCAGAAATAACAGGATCAATCAGTCTGTGAGGATTCGATGGATCTGCCATCAGACGATCATCCTGATTAAATGAAAAACAAGACATTCATATAATGTGTGTGTGTGTGTGTGTGTGTGTGTGTGATCATGTAGTCTGACAGAAACACACACCTTTGAGTACCAGAGCTGCTCACAGTCAAACTCACTGAACTGAGTGAATCTGTCAGAAGAAACTCTGAACTCAAACCCGTCTTCAGTCCGAATCTCTGCACACGTCACATTCATGATGTCCATCATTCAACACTGAAAAACAGAGGAAATTATGTGTTAAAAAAGACTTTTTTTACAGTACACATTTTTAAATGATAGAAAAATCTGATGATGTACAGTCAGAATATCTTCAGGAAAAGATAGATAGATAGATAGATAGATAGATAGATAGATAGATAGATAGATAGTTGTGCTCAGAATTATTGGCACCCCTGGTAAATTTGATCAAAAATTGCTGAAAAAGTAATCTGCATTGTTTATCACTTTGACCTTTCATTAAAAATATATAAAAATCTAACCTTTCATTGAAGTAAAAGAAAACATTTTCATCAGTAACTAAGTACAATGAAAGTATCTAAAGTAAACCAGGATGTTTCCTGTCATTTTAAATGATCAGAATGAATCTTTGACAACGGGTTCTAAAAATATGGCTTCTTATTAAAAAAAAAAAAATGTTCACATGGCTCAATTTACCCCAGGTTAGGGGTAAGTTGATCCGAGTCAGTGGGTAGGTTGCATCTTCTGACCATCAAACTGAATCTGAATCAAACCCATGTGACATTGGAAAGATAATTTACCTCTTTTAAAAACTAATTTAATAATCAACTTTCCTTTTACACAGTCACATTTCCTTTCTTAAAGCTCAAACAACATAGAACCAACCAAATGAAGGTGAAATTTCAATATATTCAATTGTTTGCATTTCTGAAACAAAATGTCGAACAGCAAAGCTGTAACAGAGTTTGTTCTGTGAAATTAAATTAAAAAATAAATTAGAATGAATGCATAAATGTCACTGAAACTAGTAACATTTTAGGCTTTTGGCCTGTGATGCTGAAGATGTTCATCCATTAGGGAATAAAAGTGGAAAGATAAATATGATTAATCATCTTCTGGTTCTTCTCAGAGAAACTCAAAAAATAAAAAGATAAACTAACAAGCGGTGTAATATTACATTGAAACTATACCAGTTTATACTTCAGAGATTTAATCTAAATTCAGTGCCTTATGGTGGGTTAAGTTAAAATGCTGGCTCAATTTACCCCACAGAATTTGACTCACTTTGCCCCATAGCAGCCATTTTATACATTGCTAAATCACCAATATGGATCATAAATATTTTTTAGACCTGCACAAATTTGCTTTGATGTAACAGCATTACATCTGTTTAAGTTTACCCTGATAAGCCAAACACTATTTGTACAGTAAATGGTGTCCTCCACTCCTCCCACGTGCTTCTTTCACAGTGTGGCAGAAATGGTGTGTGGTTCCAAAGTTATAAGATCACAGACTGAGATAATGGAGGACTGAAACACATTTCTGCCGAAATTGGTGTTTCCAGGTGCACTTTTCCAGCTATATACACACATATATACATACATATATATATATATATATATATATATATATATATATATATATATATATATATATATATATATGTATATATATATATATATATACACATCATATAATATATATATGTTCCTTTTATTAAATTCTGTAGGCTACTTATAAAATTTACTTATAATTTTTTTTTAATTTTATTAAATTCTGTAGGCTATTTATGTTTTGTTAATTTAATGTAAATTGGCTGTAAATATTGCTAGTACTTAATTTAGAGATCGGTCAAAGAAGTTTTGAGATTGGATCTGTAAAATAAAAAATAAAACTGTAAATATGCAAACGTCTGTTTTTGAATAAACAAACTTGTTGCATTTTTATAAATCGTTTGTTAGTTATTGTACATGGGGAAAAAAAACTATATTTAAAAAGTAAATTACTGTAGACAGAAAGAATTATTATAAAATAACTTGATGAAACCTTAAATTTACAGTTTAACCTGAAAGTTAGTTGTTTTACATAATTTGACATTATCAGTTTTTCCATAGCTTAATAAGCAATTATCAACAGTAATATACTGTAATTTAATTCATTTTGACCATAAATGGTTGTATTGAGTGTATGTTTACAGTTTTTGCATGCAATGTTGTGAAATGGTAAATGGTGCCTTCCACTCCTCCCACGTGCTTCTTTTCACAGAGTGGCAGAAAATGGTACGTGGTTCCAAGTTATAAGGTCACACGGCAATATGGCTGAGATAATG
Source organism: Megalobrama amblycephala (assembly GCF_018812025.1). Taxonomy (NCBI): domain Eukaryota; kingdom Metazoa; phylum Chordata; class Actinopteri; order Cypriniformes; family Xenocyprididae; genus Megalobrama; species Megalobrama amblycephala. The sequence goes on along the minus strand of NC_063044.1, from coordinate 51,069,535 downwards.
GAGGACTGACGCGTTTCTGCTGATGATGAGGTTTCTAGGTACACTCGTAACAATATGTTTTATCAGGGTTGGAGCTGCACTCAGGACAGTGGTCCTGCTCTAATGATATGCTATGAATACTAAACTGGTATTTCCCATCATTCACAATGTTTCTGTAAAATTACTAATACTGTAAATGTGCAGGCTTTCTTTGATTAAAACTTACTAATATTTTGTTAATTTAACATAAATTGGCTGCAATTATTGCTATTTCTACTTAATTTAGAGATTGATCAAAGAACTTGTGAGACTGGATTTGTAAAATAAAAATTAAAACTGTAAATATACAAATGTCTGTTTTTGAATTAATGCACTTTTTGCGTTTTTATAAATCATTTCTTAGTTGTTGTACATGGAAAAAAATATATTTTTAAGTAACTTACTGTAGACAGACACATAATTATTATAAAATAACTTTATAAAACCCTAAATTTACAGAGTTTAACCTGAAAGTTAGTTGTTTTACATAATTTGACATTATTTGTAGTCTAATAAGCAACTATCAACAGTAATATACTGTAATTCATTTTGAGTGTAAATAGTTGTATTGGACTGTATTTTTATATGGTTATTTGCTGTGATTTAAGGGAATCCAAACTTTGCTGCCAGACTTTTTTCAGGTTTTTTAGTGTACATAAAACGATTCAATAATTAGCGCATGTATTTATATCAGGGTATCTGCAGATATGAACAAGTTAAATTTAAGACTTTTTAAGGACCCGCGGATACCCTGATTATATATCTACACATTTAGATGTCCGCATCAATAGAAATTTATAAAAGTGATTTTATACACATATAAAGCACTTTACATGCAAGTAAAACGTCTACTTTTAAGGTTTTACTTTTAATTAAAATTAATTTATACTCCTTAATGTCAAGTTTGTCAAAACTCTATGTCATTGACCTTTGGGTGGCTTTCACACAAGGTCCTTCCTTTTTGATGATTGCTACAGTCTCATATATGACAGGACATTTGAGAGGCTATGTGATTTTGATCACATGGCACCACAGCTTCAGATAACCTATAGTTTCACTGACATTCAAGTATTTATGCGGGACCTACAAACACTAAACCTTAGGTGTCCCACATTAGGCAGTGTCCTACTTTAGAGCAATTCACCCTATATATAGGCTACATTTTTAGTTGTTTTTATTATTAGCTATTATATGCATTTAAGACACTTTTCAAGTATTTCATAAAGAGTAGTAGAAGAAGGTTTTTGTCAAACCGCGCACAAGCGGAGACTCGCGGAAGAGAACATGGTGTTTTTCTTCAAGAATACTGTTGGATAATATTATTAATCTGCTAATCATAAAAAAACGCTTCAGAATCAGAGCCAAACTATATTTAAATGTAGATAATAATATATTTCATACCTTAAGCGGATCCTTTGCCACATTAACAGAAGAGAGAAGAATGAAACCGCAGAAATAAGAATGAAACTTCACCTGGATCTGCAGAAGCGCGTTCTCGAGCAGCTTGTTTCACGAGCTCGCCTCTCATTCACTCTAATGCTGAACGAACTTGACCTGCTGTCCTCGAAGACTCGAACCCGAGGCTCGGCTCGAGAATCTGCAGGTATACTGAGAGGAAGAGGAGGAGGGCGAGGAGGAGGAGGAAGAGGAGGAAGAGGAGGAGGAGGAAGAGGAGGAAGAGGAGGAGGAGGAAGAGGAGGAAGAGGAGGAGGGAGGGGGAGGGGGAGGAAGAGGAGGAGACTGTGATTGGTCAAATTATGAAAAAGAGGGAGGAGCCAAATGCAAAAATTTAAATTCAAGTACAGTAGCGACAAACTGTCAGTCTGAGGTTTTACCAGCAGTGGGTTTTCTGTAGGCGTCCAACCCAGTCTCAGATTCTGAGAAATCGCGTATTGAATTGAGATTTTCATTCTCATGTCATCAACAATCTGTCAGTCAGTCATATTTATTTATTTAAAAACAGCAGCTGTTGGTCAAAGTGATGTTTAAACAAATAGCATAATTAAAATTAGGACACAAAACACAATCACAGACAACAATGTACAAAACATTAACAATGCACCTGCTTCTGACCATATCAAATAATCAATAAGAGATGAGTTTTAAGAAGAGACTTAAATTCTTCATATTGAGGCAGTTTTAATGTAAAGTGACAGATTATTAAAGAATGACAAGAACTGTGATAAAAACAAGCGAAGGGAGATGTCGTCTTGAGGAGGGAAGTTTTCAGCTGTTTAAGGGGTGTGAGATTTGACTCATATCACATGTGAGAGTTTAAGAAACAAAGAAGATGATCTTGCCAAACTGACAAATGATTTAATATTCAAATCAAGTGGTTTATTTTGTTTAAAAATCTTGTGAATGTGAAAGTGGTGAGGGGGACTTTTACCACACAAACACACGGGGAAAATACACACAGATACAAATGCTTCAGCTAAATAATGTTTTTCATGATGTCTAAGGTAATACTTTTTAATCACTTTAGAAAAGTTTGCACTACTTTCTGTTTATTTTGATAAATTAAACAATACATTTTGTTCAATAAATATACTGTCATTAAAATATAAAAAACAAAAATATAGAAACAAAATTATTTTAAAAAGTAAAGATTCTGAAAGCATTGAAGGAGATCCCATAATAATTTAATATAGATTTACAGTAGTAACAATAAATATATTTTAATATATGATATTATTAATATCATATTTTTGAATGTGACGGTTTGATTATAAATATGGTGATTATCTCTAGGGTTTGATGCATGATATTTCCATCTGAATATAGTCATATCATGTAGAGAAATAAATTCAGCCAGCTGTTTATTATTATGTTAATTATTGTGCATTCCACCCCAAACACCATATTTTTACATATTCTTCTGTTATGAAAAACTGTTGCTTTAATTACCTTTAACAAAACGGAAAAACATTAAAGGTGCCCTAGAACTTCTTTTTAAAAGATGTAATATAAGTCTAAGGTGTCCCCTGAATGTGTCTGTGAAGTTTCAGCTCAAAATACCCCATAGATTTTTTTTAATTAATTTTTTTAACTGCCTATTTTGAGACATCATTATAAATGAGCCGATTCAGGGTGTGTGGCCCTTTAAATCTGGTGCTCCACGCCCCAAGAGCTCGGGCTTGCCTTAAACAACATAAAAAAAAGATCAAACAGCTAATATAACCCTCAAAATGGATCTTTACAAAGTGTTCGTCATGCAGCATGTCTAATCGCGTAAGTACAGTGTTTATTTTGATGTTTACATTGATTCTGAATAAGTTTGATAGTGCTCTGTGGCTAAAGCTAACATTACACACTGTTGGAGAGATTTATAAAGAATGAAGTTGTGTTTATGAATTATACAGACTGCAAGTGTTTAAAAATGAAAATAACGACGGCTCTTGTCTCCGTGAATACAGTGAGAAACGATGGTAACTTTAACCACATTTAACAGTACATTAGCAACATGCTAACGAAACATTTAGAAAGACAATTCACAAATATCACTAAAAATATCATGATATCATGGATCATGTCAGTTATTATTGCTCCATCTGCCATTTTCACTGTTGTTCTTGCTTGCTTACCTAGTCTGATGATTCAGCTGTGCACAGATCCAGACGTTAATACTGGCTGCCCTTGTGTAATGCCTTGAACATGGGCTGGCATATGCAAATATTGGGGGCGTACATATTAATGATCCCGACTGTTACGTAACAGTCAGTGTTATGTTGAGATTCGCCTGTTCTTCTGAGGTCTTTTAAACAAATGAGATTTATATAAGAAGGAGGAAACAATGGAGTTTGAGACTCACTGTATGTCATTTCCATGTACTGAACTCTTGTTATTCAACTATGCCGAGGTAAATTCAATATTTGAATCTAGGGCACCTTTAAGACCTCAATTGGTCTTAAAATATAGACAATGATTATAGCAATTCTCATTTGGTACTCAAGTCTACATTAAAACATATATATTGGATCAAACCCCACGATCACATCAAGATCAGACAAATATCCACTACATATGCTATTTTAGTTCCCTTACTCAACAACAAATCCTTTAAACTTAATGGTATTCAGAACAGAAAAAGAATGAAAAACATCAAGCCAAAACAAATTAATTTAAAGGTAAATTGAAACAGAAACAGCGTTATAATCTACCTCTCTCATTTAGCACAAATCCAAATGTTTCCATATTCACGATGTATTTGAATGCTAAACTATATTTATTATTTAAATGCTTTGATTATACACATACTATTTAAAATGAGCAGTGCAACTTTTTATATATTTGGTTGACTGTGTTATTTTGACAATTAACAGGCTGCGATGTTTCTAAAGCTGAAAGGTTTTTGTTGTGTGTGCGTGAGGCGCTGGCGCGATCACTTTAAATTTCTTATAAAAAATGGAAAAAAGAGATTTATGGTCTTAAGAGTAACACCATTCGAATCTGTGAAGGGTTACCTAGGCTTATTATTTTTGTACACTCATAATAAAAACAGAACATTTGTTTTTAAAATAAAGAAAACAAAAACAATTTTCTGCTTCTCGGTTTCCTTTCCGTGAAATTTCCTCTCAAAAATAAACCAAAACTCAGGATATAGTCTGAGTTGTAGCAGTTTTTTTTTTTCATTTATTTTGTTAATATGTTAATTATTTAAGTTAAATATATTTTGCGTATAGCATAGGCTGTTTATTACTTTTATATTCAGTTCACACTTCTGAAAAAAAGCCGAGCTCCAGGAGGCGTGCTGTGGGCAGAGCTAAAGAGACACAGCACGGGTCTGCAAGCTGCAGACCTCATTATAAATAAAAAGGGAACAAAAACGTGCGTGTTGTTATTGAACTGGACAATGACATCCCTGTTTTTTTCCAGTGCTGATAAGTCAAGTCAAGTCACCTTTATTTATATAGCAATTTTTACAATGCAGATTATTATGTCAAAGCAGCTTTACAGTGATAACGTGAATAATTTTGTCCAGCTTAAATTCAGTATAGATTAATTCAGTTGTAAGAATCAACAATTAGTTTATTTATATATATATATACTTTATTATATTTAAAAATAATATTATAATTGCGTCCCAAATATTTGTAAAATGTACAGAATAATGAGACAATTGAAATTCGCCAGTACTGCTTATTTATATAAGGCGCGAGTGCATATTAAAAATCACCCGTGATGTTGATTTAATGATGTTGATCATCATCTGGACACTGAATCGTTTCAGATTCCTGCTGTGAACGAGGATCAGCAGATCCGACCTTCACCAGATCCCTGCGTGAAACACATTCAGATTCAGTTCAGATTCATCTAAATCAGATATACTTTACATCATCATTTGTCTAATTAATCTCTGAAATGAAAATCAGTTCAAGTCTTTTTCTCAGTTTGATTCACTCACCTGTTTTGGATCATCTTCACGTTGACAGATGAACCGTGCATCTGTCTGAAAACATCAGAATATTGTTAAGAAGGATTCATCCAATCAGAGTGCTGTTTACTGAATATCAGTCAGAGCCTCGATCGCAGTCAGCAAGAGAGTCAAGAATGCTCCGATGCAGAATTTATGTCCTTTTACTTGAGTAGTGAACTTATGTGAGCGAGTTAATAACCAGAATGTAAGTTGTTTATTACCTATATTATCATGTGATCTGTTCGATGTGTTTGAAGGCAGATTTGTGCACTTTATTGATTTACCACCAGATCATTTGTTCGCCATCGCGGCAATCCAATTAGCGCATATAGTGTTAAAGTTCACTTGTTATATATAACTAAGGTCTGAGTATCATTACAGTGCGAGTAATATCTCTGGATGGTGATTTATATTTGTGTATATATTACGTTATCTTTAGTTTCCTCTGCCTGTAATGACATGTTAAAATGGCGTCTTTCATATCTAATGCCATGTGTGATCTTTCGTTATCTTGTGGACAAATTAAGTACTGCAACAACTTTAATCATGTAACCTGGATTGTTGCCTATGTGAGTTATTGATTTAGCTGTATATCTAATATTTATTGTTGTTCTTTGATACTTATAGACCACTGCTCACTGTTACCACTCCCGTTACCACTTTAACTGAATTATCAGTAAACTTCAAACTCTGCTTTAACTGAGAAATCCTCCTCCTCCAACACAAATACAGCCCTTACCCAATACTCCTGAATACGTATTATTGGATACTTTGGTTTCTAGGTGATTTTGGAACCTTCAAAAAACTTTAACTCGATTTTTCTCAAAATTGACTTATAACTAATTGACAATAACTAATTTTTGAAAATATGCTCATCGCGACTCATTTTGCCAGCACAGGACACATATATAAATTCATAGAAACCTGTTGTGACAGACTCATAAAATAACCGAATAAAATGAGTGAAAATGTGATTGATGATGACCTGAGCTCTTGTGAACTAGTGTCAGACGTAAAGACTAAAGTATGATGTAAGGAAAGATCAGTCTGGACTCACCTGAAGATTCTTTTACGCAGCATGAAACAGATGAAGATGATGAAGATGATGATGAAGAGAGCAAACAACCACCACAGCTGATCTACACAAGTGATCAAATATCAAATCATCTGATCAATAACAATGATGAATCAATATTAGAGTTAAAAGGGTTTAAAGCTCTTGATGTTTTACCTGAGAGCTGGAGAGACGGAGTCACTTCATCCAGAACATCTTTAAAACACACAATGATCACAAATATCAGACAATATGACAGAAAACAAAGGCCTGTTCACATTCAAACTGGATTGAGTCTGAATCAGATCTGAATCAGTGTTTTATTAGTGAATCAGACACACGTGTATCAGCTGAAACTCACCTGAGTTTGGAGTCACTGCAGTTTCATTCCTCACTGAAAAACACATTCACACTCATTATGATTCACTTACAGAAGATTCACTTCAACACAGAGTTTGATCTGAATCAGGACAGATTCACTTCAACACAAAGTTTGATCTGCATCAGAACAGATTCACTTCAACACAGAGTTTGATCTGAATCAAGACAGATTCACTTCAACACAGAGTTTAATCTGAATCAGGACAGATTCACTTCAACACAGAGTTTGATCTGAATCAGGACAGATTCACTTCGACACAGAGTTTGATCTGAATCAGGACAGATTCACTTCAACACAGAGTTTGATCTAAATCAGGACAGATTCACTTCAACACAGAGTTTGATCTGAATCAGGACAGATTCACTTCAACACAGAATTTGATCTGAATCAAGACAGATTCACTTCAACACAGAGTTTGATCTGAATCAGGACAGATTCACTTCAACACAGAGTTTGATCTGAATCAAGACAGATTCACTTCAACACAGAGTTTGATCTGAATCAGGACAGATTCACTTTAGTTTGATCTAAATCAGGACAGATTCACTTCAGCACAGAGTTTGATCTGATTCAGATTCACTTCAGCACAGAGTTTAATCTGAGTTTCCATTCCTTCATGTCACTCCAAACCTCTGTGACTTTACTTTCATGGAGCAAAAACAATGAGGTTTCCTTTTAAAAAAAATCAGCTTTTGTGTTTCACAGAGGAAAGAAAGTCATAATTGGAACAACATGAGAAGATTACAGTGTGAAGTGCATCTTTAAGGATAGATATCATCAAAAGATTTGAAGTCTCTCTCACCTCTGAACATGATGTCCAATCTGAGCTGAAATAAAAGAATCATCAGAGTAATATTTATAGTGTTACTACTAATAGGAAAACAGATAAATGATGAGAGAGATTGAGTTGATTTACTTTTGTTTCATCACAGATGATCTCATGATTAAGTTTCACACAGTGAGAAGTGACGAGACGATCAGATGATACAGATGTTGCAGGATACATCAGTGTGTGTGGATACGATGGATCTGCTAACAGACGCCCGTCCTGAACAAATCAAACACAAAAGGATGAAGTATTGTGTACTGTGTGTGTGTGTGTGTATATATATATAATGGTGTAGTTTGAGGACAGAAACACACACTCACCTCTGAATACCAGCTCTGCTCACAGTCTCCATTGAGTGTTCGATTCAGTAAATTAGACTGAAGTCTGTATTCAAATCCTCCTGCTGTCTGAATCTCTCCACACGACACAGAGATGTCGGCAATATTCTTCTCAAATGAAAAAGCTGTTGTACAGAGTAAATTATTGTACTACATTATTGTTGAATCACAAATGTTTTCTTAAGTTGTCTATTGGAGGTGGTACAAAATATTGATATATATCAAATATCAATATATTGTTGTCCTTCTCTGTGCAGTACAAGAATTGATACGCTGGCATCAAATATCAATATTTTAATTAATAAAATAAATCACTCTAAATAGATTTCCCTGCTCCCAGCGTTGCTACTTCAAGGTGGCGCGCAACACATGAATGAGGGAAACATGAACATAACTTAAAGAGGTTTTTAACTGGATAGCCGACATAAGTGTGAGTAAAATAATAGATGCCGATAAATTCGTTAAGGATTTTGAAAGTTATAATAGGGGTCTCCTGTAAAACAGGTTGGGAACCACTGCTTTAAATTGAATCAGGAAATCTGTATCTCATATCATTAAATATCAAGTGTCTCACTCACCTCTGAATCTGGTCTGATGTCTGTAATAAGACTTTAATAAAAGAAAGAAGCGTTAGAGAATCATTTATAATGTTTACTGTGTTTATGTTTACTGTCCTGTCGAACATCAGCTATAATGATTCATAATCAGAAGATAAGGGTAACACTTTACAATAAGGTTCATTAATTAACATTAGTTAACATGAAATAATAATGAACTGCACTTCCACAGCATATATTAATTTTTGTTAATGTTAACTTTAACATTTACTAATACATTATTAAAATCTTGTGTAAGATTGAAAACATCCAAAGATATTTTAAATGAACAAAGACATTTGCTTTACTGTTTCAACCCCCTCTCACTTGTTACAAGGGCCATTTGGGAGGCACAAAGGTGTTGATAGTGATTGTAGGCCAAGATGTGTGTACATCGGGGATCTACAAATGGTCACACCTTTAGTACAGTGGGGGAAGTTTTAATCTTCTGATTGGTCAGTTTGAATGTCTCACATTTGGGTTTCAGTCACATGGTCAAGGAAGGGATAAAAGAAGAACTGTTGCTCTGACCCTTTTTATTCTCTGCTCTTTTTTTCTGGGCTCTTTTTGATTCTTGGCTTTTCTAGGGCACTCTCTCTCTCTCTCTCTCTCTTTCTCTCTCTCAGGTAACTTTCTGCATACATGCTGTGTACGATTAACGGTATATAATTTTATCATCTCATACATCTATTTTGTAATTATTTTAAGTGTAACCATAATCAGATATTGTCATTAAACCCTTTCTATTACAAATGATGTGCTAACTAGTTTTGATTTAGTATGAACAATAATGTGTTCCCTATTGCAATACAATATTGTCACACTATAGCAACGCTCTCCCACATATTTTGCTATTGTAACTGCACTTATTTCCGTCGTTGGTATAAGTTGCAGTGGGTGGTAATAGACAAGAAATGTACAGAAATATACAGTTTTCATCTTCATCTTGCTGATAATGTTTCTTTAGTCATTCAGCGACCCTACAGCCTGAACCCCTGTAGATCCACCCTTACACTTGTTAACATTAGTTAATGCACTGTGAACATTAACAATGAACAGCTGTACTTTCATTCACTAACATTAACAAAGATTAGTAAATACAGTAACAAATGTATTGCTCATGGTTAGTTCATGTTAGTTAATACATTAACTAATGTTTAACTAATGAACCTTATTGTAAAGTGTTACTGAGATCAGAATAAAGTTAAAACTAAAGAACATTGTCATAATTCTGTTTTTAAATATAAAACAGGTGAATTGTTATAGTAACAGAAATCATTTACCCCATTAACATCACACTGAATCCCATGATGAAGTTGATCCACACAGTCAGAAGTGACGAGACGATCAGATGAGACTGAAATAACAGGATCACTCAGTGTGTGTGGATCTGATGGATCTGCTAACAGACGCCCGTCCTGAACAAATCAAACACAAGAGGATCAGATCGTGTGTGTGTGTGTGTGTGTGTGTGTGTGTGTGACAGTCACCTTTGTATACCAGCTCTGATCACAGTCTCCATTGAGTGTCTGTTTCAGTATATCAGAGGGAAGTTTGTACTCAAATCCTCCTGCTGTCTGAATCTGTCCACAGAACTGATTGATTCTGTTCATGTTTATACACTGAAAAAAGAAAATATGGTTTTAAATAACTTTTACATGATTGTACATATTGTGACCTTTCACATGAGAAACAAAGAGGAGACGAGAAACAGGTTTGCAAGGACCCAACTGGCTGTGGTTTCCTGAACGTTTACAAACTAAAACGCTGTATCAGGAAGTGTAGTGACTTCCCCAAAAACAACAAAACGCAAAAAAAAAAAAAAAACGAACTTGACTAACTTTTCTGAAAAAGTTAACTGTAATCGACCAAATATTGTAGTTTGTCTTATATATATTTTCTTTTTATTGTACACATTTTGGGATATGTTGTCAGATTTCACTTCCATTCTTTTAGTATAAATAAGGGCAAAAAAAACTGTATTAATGAAACAAGACCATATTTGTACCAGCAAGTGAAATTAATGTGTAAAGAAAAAAAAATACTCTGAAACACAAGTGGATTTACACAGTCCGAGAAAGCAAAATGTGTTCGGCTGCGACCTGCTCTCGACTTCCTTTCTTTATGCGTGATGTTGATGAAAGTGTTCCTGTTATTTACTTACTACTATTATTAAGATTTTCCTTCAGTCCGACATATTTGGTGCGCTTTTGAGCTACAACATCTGACATAGCCTAATGTTAGAATAAAATTAATTTGACAACAACAAAATACAGTCGTTGATCCTGTGATAACATCACAGCCTACCTGGAGATGAAGAAAGTCGCTCTGCTTTAAGCTTTAACTCCAAGACCAGACAGATCACATGAGTTCATTTACACTAAACACAAATACAAACTCATATTAGTTCTTAATGTAACGCGTCGAAAAATTGAGTAGGAAAAAAATCCCAGAGCTGCTGCTTACTTTCGTTTTTACGTGTCTGTTCCAGACAAGACACTACATAAACATAGGCTACAAACTTCAAACGCCATTGACATGTGAGAAACAGATCAAATGCAGGTTTGTGGTTCATCTAATTGCAATCATAAATGAGAGAAATGTAAATCATAACGAGAGGTTTCAATTTTCCATTTTTGCATTTGCATTGTATGGTCTGAAAACTGAATTGTGAAGCGTTTTCAATTTTACTTTTGTTAAATTATGACTTTAGAAACAATCATTTGAATAAATGAAATCTAACCGATTTTCTATTTTTCCTTTTTTTTCGTCTTGTAATTTGCGCCGTGGGCTGTAGCATTAGCACGGGGGTGTGGCCGTGCATTTTACTTGGTAGGCTACAGTACAACCACGAGATCCCAGTTCATTTTCAGTGGGAAAGACAGCAGACGGAGGGCAGCTCGAGCAGCAGTGCTTGAATTATTGTACTTTCTGTGTAAATAAAGTTTAAGTTAAGAGTCAGTAAAGCACAGATGTGTGAGAAACAGGTGATTGATCCTCTGGTCTCTCGATCTTCAGTTCTCCTCAAACCAGCAACAGATCCTGGATTATATCAAGTGATTATATGATCCGAGTCAGTGGGTAATTGCATCATCTGACCATCAAACTGAATCTGAATCAAACCCATGTGACATTGGAAAGATAATTTACCTCTTTTAAAAAATAATTTAATAAGCAAATTTTACTTTTATATGGTCACATTTCTTTTCTTAAAGCTCAAACAACATTAAACCAACCAAATGAAGGTGAAATTTCAATATATTCAATTGTTTGCATTTCTGAAACAAAAAATGTCAAACACCAAAGTTGTAACAGAGTTTGTTCTGTGAAATTAAATAAAAACTAAATTAGAGTGAATACATAAATGTCACTGAAACCAGCAACATTTTTGGCTCTTGGCCTGTGATGCTGAAGATGTTCATCCATTAGGGAATACAAGTGGAAAGATAAATATGATTAATCATCTTTTGGTTCTTTTCAGAGAAGGATTCGCTGTTAGTATCAAATAAACTCAAAAACAAAAAAGATAAACTAACCAGTTGTGTAATATTACATTGAAACTGTACCAGTTTATACTTAAGAGATTTAATCTAACTTCATTGCCTTATGGTGGGGTAAGTTAAAATGCTGGCTCAATTTACCCACAGCATTTGGCTCACTTTGCCCCATAGCAGCCATTTTGAGGGGGAAAAATAGCTAGCTAAATAATTTTCATGATTTTATACATTGCTAAATCACCAATATAGATCATAAATATTTTTAGACCTGCACAAATTTGCATTAATGTAACAGCATTACATCTGTTTAAGTTTCTCCTGATAAGCCAAAACCTATTGTAGTTGAACTACTAAGTAAATGGTGTCCTCCACTCCTCCCACGCGCTTCTTTCACAGTGTGGCAGAAATGGTGTGTGGTTTCAAAGTGAGAAGGTCACATGACAATACGGCTGAGCTAATGGAGGATTTACACATGATGGGTTTCTTCCAGGTCGTAACAATATGTTTTATCAGGGTTGGAGCTGAACTCAGGACAGTGGTCCTGCTCTAAATTATATAACTGGTATTTCCCATCATTCACAAATCTTGACAGTGTTTCTGTAAAATAACTAATACTGTAAATGTGCAGGTTCCTTTGATTAAAACTTACTTATATTTTGTTAATTTAACATAAATTGGCTGTAATTATTGCTATTTCTACTTAATTTAGAGATTGGTCAAAGAAGTTGGATTGGAATTGGATGCACTTTTTGCATTTTTATAAATCATTTCTTAGTTATTGTACACAGAAAAAGATATATTTTAAAAGTAACAAACTGTAGATAGACAAATAATTATTATAAAATAACTTTATAAAACCCTAAACTTATAGGCCCGGTTTCACAGACAGGGTTTAGGTTAAGCCAGGATTAGGCCTTATTTCATTTAGGGTTTGTAAGTAGCTTTTATAAACGTACCCTAGAAAAAAACATTACTGGTGTGCATCTTGAGACAAAACAATGGCTCTGACATATTTTAAGATATGTCAGTGCAAGTTACTTTCAGTTAAAACAGCTCAAACATGCATTTTAGTCTAGGACTAGCTTAAGCCTTGTCTGTGAAACCGGGAGACAGAGTTTAACCTGAAAGTTAGTTTGTAGTCTAATAAGCAACTATCAACAGTAATATACTGTAATTCATTTTGAGTGTAAATAGTTGTATTGGACTGTATTTTTATATGGTTGTTTGCTGTAATGTAAGGGAATCTAAACTTTGCTGCCAGACTTTTTTTCAGGTTTTTTTAGTGTACATAAAAAGATTCAATAATGAGCGCATATATATATATATATATATATATATATATATATATATATATATATATATATATATATATATATATACACACATTTAGATGTCTAGATAAATAGAAATTTACAAATGTGATTTCATATACATAGAAAGCACATTAACGCAAGTAAAAGGGCTACGTTTAAGGTCTCAAATAAGTTTTAGGGGAATAAAATGTCAACATGTGGTTCAAATAATGTTCCCTTGTCATTTAGTGTAACACTTTTAAAAATCAAAACAACTTATCCTGACCTGTACATATTAAAATATATAAAAGAATAAGTGAGCATTGCATTTTAAATTAGTAAACAATTATTGGGTAAAACCTCGGATAGTCTCTAATATGGCATGAATAGATTTTTTGTTGTAAATATCCCTGACAAGATATTTTGTTATACTGAATGACATTTTAGTGGGTGTCTTTCTGTAAAGCATGGTAAAAATTGATGACATTAAATTTCTATATATAGCTTTGAGTTGTTGTTTTCAGTACATCAGAATGGGTTGTTTAATTAAAAATATATATATATATGCATTTAAGACACTTTTTAAGTATAGTAGAAGGTTTTTGTCAAACCGCGCACAGAAGTGTCGAGGTATAAACTTCTGATACTCGCGGAAGAGAACATGGTGTTTTTCTTCAAGAATACTGTTGGACAATATTATTAACCTGCTAATCATAAAAAAACGCTTCAGAATCAGAGCCAAACTATATTTAGGCTACATGTAGATAATAATATATTTCATACCTTAAGCGAATCCTTTGCCACAATAACTGAAGAGAGAAGAATGAAACCGCAGAAAGAAGAATGAAACTTCACCTGGATTTGCAGAAGCGCGTTCTCGAGCAGATTTAGTTCACGAGCTCGCCTCTCATTCACTCTAATGCTGAACGAACTTGACTTGCTGTCCTCGAAGACTCGAACCCGAGGCTCGGCTCGAGAATCTGCCGGTACCGAGAGGAACAGAGGAGGGCGATGAGGAAGAGGAGGAGGGGGAGTAGGAGGATGAGGATGATGAGGAGGAGGAATTGGGCCGGTCCTGCTGCTTACTCGAAAGGATGATTGACAGGTTCGGGAGGAGCCTAATCATTCAGTTCTACTTCTGGAACTTTACCCGGCGACAGACTGTGATTGGTCAAATGATGAAAAAGAGGGAGGAGCCAAATGCAAACATTTAACTTAAAGTACAGTAGCGACAAACTGTCAGTCAGGTTTTACCAGCAGTGGGGTTTCTGTAGGCGTCCAATTAAGCAAATTAAGCATCGTTTCTCCAAGATCTGCATCTCCATGATCGATTTCTGAAATCTTTTAACGAGATCTGTTTCATCTGAGAGTTTGAGCTGATCTGCAGAATATGGTGTTTCCAGATGCTCATCTTTTCCAGCTCCAGTTTTCCCAGATCCAGGGCCTGGTCGTATAAAGTTGTGTACGCACAAAAAGACACTGAAATTATGCAAATTTCCACCCACATATCGGGGTTTATAATAAAAAAATAAATAAATTTGAGATAAATATGTGCAAACTATATCAATACACTCAGTACACGCTCTTCAACTGAGTGAGCGAAGTCATGAAGTAAACTGAATTATTTAAAGCCCGTTTACATTTTGATAGATAACAAAAAAGAAAGTTTAAAAGTAAGTTTAAAAAGTTTAAAAGTTTTATTTTTAAAATGTTTTGTCAGATAATTGTTTTCACACTGAAAAAAATATTTCCATTAATAAAATCCTAAAACATATTTAGAGGTGAATTAAGTTTGGTTTCTTGCCATGAATTAAAAAACTTAAGCCAAACACATGATACATTTTTGTAAGATGTTTCATTTAAACATGAAACAAGTTTATATGATAATGAAGGAATGTGTGACATAGGCTATCTGTAAACTGAGCCAAAACTAAAATACACAATAAATCACTATATAAAGCACTGTGTATTTGTAGCCTGCTAGACTTTTGCATATAATTGTGCGTTGGTTCGTAAAGTACAAATAAAAACAGATACCAGTTAAATGTGCACAAAATAACTGATCTTACAATCTGTCAGTCAGTCATATTTATTTATTTAAAAACAAAGTTTAAGCAAATAGAGTAATTAAATTAGGACACAAAACACAATCACAGACAACAATGTACAAAATATTAACAATGCACCTGCTTCTGACCATATGAAATAATAAATAAGAGATGAGTTTTAAGAAGAGACAGAAAATCTTCATATTGAGGCAGTTTTAATGTAAAGTGACAGATTACTAAAGAGTGACAAGAATTATGGTGAAAAGAAACAAAGAGTTTTGAGCTTTTTTTTTTTTTGAGTTTAACTAGAGCGAGATTTGACTCATCAGCACATGTGAGAGTCCAAGAAACGAAGAAGCTGATCTTGCCAAACTGACAAATGATATTCATGGAAATATTCAAATCAAGTTTTTTATTTTGTTTAAAAATCTCATGAATGTAAATGTAGGTGGTGAGGGGGACTTTTACCACACTGACACACGGGGAAAATACCCTACACACATATACAAATACTTTACTTAAATTATGTCTATGGTAATACTTTTTAATCACTTTAGCAAAGTTTGCACTACTTTCTGTTTATTTTGATAAATTAAACAATACATTTTTGTTCAATAAATATACTGTCATTAAAGGTGATAAAGAGGATCTTTTCGTCGACTGAGAAACCAAAGACTGTTAGTGAGTTTTTGAAATGAGCACATGCGTAAGAACAGCCCCCCTCCTTCACAGCTCATTTCGAGGGAACGCCTCCCAAAACTCGTGCCACGAGTATTGGAACACGAGTGTTTACCACCGGCATTCGCTGTGTCGTGTTAGTGGATTCATTATGTCGGACTCACCGCAGGTAACTCATAATCTGCTGTTGTTTCTCCTGTCTCCTGACAAAAACATTGCATGCGGCGCCTGTGGAGTGTGGAAAGTTACTGGAGCGCGCAGCCGCGCTCGTCTCTCACAAGGAACGCCACGGCAGTGATTGACAAGCCAGAGGGCCAATCGTTTACGCGATGATTTTCAAGGCCCTACCTCGTGCACAGATGATGTATATTAATATTATTCCTTTCAGTGCACCTAATAAATAGTCTTTTGTCAGTTAGTAAAGACAGTTTCAAGTAATATTGCAAAAATGTATAAAACAAAACATCCTCTTTAGCACCTTTAATTCTTGAGTGTAGCAGAAAATCAAATTATGAAATGAAAAAAAAACCTGTTTTTTGACCTCAAAATAAAGCACTTTCCCTCTGTACATGACTGTGGGGACGAGCACTTCTGTGCTGCTGGAATTCTTATAATTAATTAAAAAGCAAATACTGCCACATTGATGCTCAAGAAGGTGTTCAAATAACATAGTGTTTCATTTTAGAACATAAAGAAAGTGTAATCCTAAAGTGCTTTTCAAATGGACATTTAAAGACCTTTAAACTCTTGTTTAGTGGTTCATGAATACTTGTAAAGTCTTGCTTAGTGGTTCATGAATGAGTTTCGAAAACATGAGTTTCGAAAGTTTCGCAAGTTTCTTCCTTTACTTCTGCTGCTGAGTCAAATCTCGCTCTAGTTAGACATTTCAGAATTTCCCGCCTCTATGTAAGGGAATCTAAACTTTGCTGCCAGACTTTTTTTCAGGTTTTTTTAGTGTACATAAAAAGATTCAATAATGAGCGCATATATATATATATATATATATATATATATATATATATATATATATATATATATATATATATATATATATATATACACACATTTAGATGTGTAAATAAATAGAAATTTACAAATGTGATTTCATATACATAGAAAGCACATTAACGCAAGTAAAAGGGCTACGTTTAAGGTCTCAAATAAGTTTTAGGGGAATAAAATGTCAACATGTGGTTCAAATAATGTTCCCTTGTCATTTAGTGTAACACTTTTAAAAATCAAAACAACTTATCCTGACCTGTACATATTAAAATATATAAAGAATAAGTGAGCATTGCATTTTAAATTAGTAAACAATTATTGGGTAAAACCTCGGATAGTCTCTAATATGGCATGAATAGATTTTTTGTTGTAAATATCCCTGACAAGATATTTTGTTATACTGAATGACATTTTAGTGGGTGTCTTTCTGTAAAGCATGGTAAAAATTGATGACATTAAATTTCTATATATAGCTATAATTTCCCGCCTCTAGAAACATCACGCAGCTCATTGGCTCTCGCGTGCTTCCTCACTGCGATCGCATGATTTCTCCTTCCTTGTGTTTGAATGACAAGCGCGCCTTCACGCGTGACTCAAAATAAGATTTTCACCGAACAACTTGAATTCTGCACTCAACTTCACACAGAATTACTGTACTTTCTGTGGTAAATAAAGTGTAAAGTTAAGAGTCAGTAAAGCACAGATGTGTGAGAAGATCAGGTGACTGATCCTCTGGTCTCTCGATCTTCAGTTCTCCTCAAACCAGCAACAGATCCTGGATTATATCAAGTGATTATTGGATTTACATCATGATTCTGCTCACATGTGGAGATGAACTGGAGGATCTGGATGAAACACACGTGGAAAAATTCAATGTTTCAGTAAAAGTTTCAGGAAGTACTGCAGAAGATTGAAGAAAACAGTGGGAAATGGAGGGAAATTTATCATGGAACACATGGAAAGGAGGGACAGCAGAGACACCCAGGTAAAAAAGTAGTATACTTTAGTGTATTTGAAATATGAATGAAGTACATGAATTATAAAACAAGTATACTTCTACTTGTTGTACTTTATTTAAAGAGTATTTGATTTGTACTTTTTAAAAGTATACTTCAAAAAAGATGTAATTAAGTTCAACTTAATAGTCCAAACAGTAAGTATACTAATTTATCAGTAATCAAATTATTTTTTAAATGTACTTTTTGAAAGTGTACTTTGTTGTTAATGTATTTTAAATTGTATTGAAGTTTATTTTTTTTAAGTGTATTAAATTTGACATATGTAACCAGGTTGAAATTATATCTTTACTTTTACGGTTGAAATGTCACCAAATCCTGATGAACATTGTTTCCTATACATTTAAGATGTGTTCTGTTGCCAATGTTTATGGCTGGATGTTGTATTCAGACATAGTGTTAATACCTGTACTGTCACTTTAAGAGTGTCGCAGGCTTTGTGGCGTCATTCACGCGCTTCCTTCAGTTTGCGCCAGACTAGCTGAGAGGAGGTAATGTATTATTTTGCTCGTCAGTTTTAAACATTTATTTCGGTTTTTGTACGACACAAACCTTGTTTTATGCATGTATAAATGTTAGTTTTGAGGTTGCGAACATGCAGTTAGTGTCAATTGAACGTAAAACTTGTAAACAGACTTTTTGCAAGCTTTAAAGTAGACATGTTTCCACGTGCTAGTCTACAGGATTTTCTGTATGTTTATCTGCTAACAGGAGCTTGAGACCTGTGTATTGTGTGGAGGAGACTGCATGTGACAGAGCCTTATGTATTTTTTTGTTGAATTGTACAGGTATGTGTATAATGTTCATGATAATTTGTCTGGCATAGTGTTTACATTGATTGCATATGTAAAAGAAATTCATGTTGTCAATTACATTGAGCATTTTATAATTTATTTAGTTCATTTTCACATTTTTATTTAAAAGTATTTTTGCTGATAATAGTAAAAGTTTTATCAGTATATGTATATGCAGTTTGCGCCAGACTAGCTGAGAGGAGGAGCTTGAGACCTGTGTATTGTGTGGAGGAGACTGCATGTGACAGAGCCTTATGTATTTTTTTGTTGAATTGTACAGTTTGCACCAGGTTTGCTGAGAGGAAACGAATTTGCTGTTCGCCTCCATTAAAAGAGAAACCAGCAGTACAGTTGGTCGTGGTCTGTGTCTTTCCTTCATTCAACACAACAAGAACACAACGCAGAATATACAAGGGTTAAGGGACGTGCATCCAACCTAACCAACTGTTAAAGACAGAGCGCGTCCGTTACAATGGTGCCGTGACCTTTCAAGGATTAGTCTGAAGATCGACGTCAGCTCGTTCGCCGTGGGAAGTTGCATTCACTCGCCTCTTACCGTGGTCAGGTATTTCCTTGGACTGCAACCTGATATTTATTTTCTTTGTCTTCAATATAACAGCATTTAAGAGAGTGCTTTACTGATGTGCAATTGATTGCTGATTGATGTGATTATCTAGATTTTTTTTTTTTTTTTTTTTGATGCTCTTCCAGTTTGGTCATTTAGATTTAATGATTTAGATTTATTTTATCGACTATATTTTTTTTACTCTCATAGTTCTTTTCTGTGTATGGAGTGACTGAAATATGGCAGAGGGTTACACATATTTTGCAGAGGGTGAAATTGATAATGCTGAGGGTGACTATATGGAGGACCAGTTTGGTGTGGGGAGGGGTTTGTTCTTTCGACCCTTAGAGTCCAGAACACCAGGGCCTAGTGTCACAGCGTTACACACCCACGGCTTACCTCTACACGTTATGTAGATCGTGCCATGCCAAGCCAAGTCGAGCAGAATCCAGACTTAGGCTCACTCATTACACAGTTAGCTGAGAAGCTAGGTGAATCCATTACAGCCAAGCTAAAATCTGACAGGTGCGCACATAACACCAGTACTCCTGTACAGCCCTCTGGGATGACATTGCCTAACGTCAAGGTTGTTATGCAGTCAGACGTAAGAGAGCCTCCTATATTCAGGGGTGATAGCTCAGACAAATTCACAGTTCATGAGTGGGAAAATCTTATGACTCTGTATTTGAAGAAACAAGCTATTCCAGTGGTTGAGCATTCACAAGAAGTCCTGGCAAAGTTGATGGGCAAAGCAGGGGATGTGGTGAGGATAAAGCTGCGTAACGACACATCTATTAACCATACTGCAAATCCCCATGTAATTTTTGACATTCTGAGACAACACTTCAGCGAACTGACTTACTCAAACATGCCTTTAGCAGATTTCTACAATACATTGCCCATGCCAGGTGAAGATGCTATGGAATACTGGATACGGCTAAACAAAACAGTTGATGTAGTGGATGAGTATCTGAAAAGGCAAGGCCGTGGCATTGATGACCCGGGCCATGAAGTCAGTATGATGTTCATCAAATACTGCCCAGACCCGTCTCTTGCAAGTGTTTTCAAGTTCAAGTCTGCTGAGAAATGGTCGGCATGTGAGATCCAAGAGAGGCTTGATGAGCACATGCAGGGACAGAAAACTCAAGCTGCAACTGTTAAGCCGCTTAAGGTGAGCACAGTAGAGCACAAAGTCCTTTCACAGTGTCATGTGCCTATGGCTGAAAATACACCAGCCTCAAACACCACTGTACCATCTGTGCCATCTCTGGTGCCCATGACTACTGCGAGTGTTGACAATGTCTGCATGAGGAGTTTGGTGAACTTGTTAGACCGACTGGTTACACAGCATACACAAGTGCCAGCTAACCCCAGAGCTCAAGCTGCAGTCCCTCACTCTTTTCAAAAGGTATGCAGGGTATGCAGGGCTTCTGATCATTCAACATTGTCTCACTGCAAGCGAGAGAACAGGTGTTTAAAGTGCTTATCACCTGGTCACTGGAAGAGGGACTGTCCTGATCAGACCAACCAGCGCCGCTCTCAATCCGCCAACAGCGCTGGTGGACCGGATCAACAGTTAAACTAGAAAACCCACACCCTGGGAGGGGCGGTGTGGGTATTGTAAATGAATCCCTCTTTGATACACACGACCCTGCTCGCTTATATGAGGACTGTTGTGCCAAAGCACCTGAGGGGACCCGAATAGTCATTCAAGCCACACAGAAGATCGAAGCATTCAGTGAGTTGTTTTATGCTACTGTCCTTGTCAATCACAGTGTGCAGCTTAAAGGCATGTTGGACTCCGGCTCTATGGCATGTAGCATCAGCGAACATGCGGTAGAGAAACTCAGCGCTGCTGGTGTTTTGCCCAAGAAGCAGCACCCTGAAGAAAATATCGTTTTGATTGGCTGTGGTGGTCTGCAGACTCAACCTGAGGGTTTTTATGACTTGGAGATCCAGCTTTATGACGCTCACTGTGTTGTACCTACCTTGGTTGTGCCTGGGCAGCATGACGATCTCATATTGGGCTCGAATGTCATCAAACATGTGATTCGTGTTCTGAAGGGTGATAATGATTATTGGAACATAGCTTCCAGACCGGAGTATCAGTCTGATCCCAATGTTGAACAGTTTTTGTCAATGTTCACCAATGTCGAGCGCTGGAGAGGGAGTGAGGTTCCTGACAAAATAGGCACTGTCAAGCTCACCCAATCAGTGATACTTCTACCCAGGCATGAACACTTGGTTTGGGGTAGACTCCCTGCTAGCGTGCCGATGTCACCTGGAAGCACTGTTGTCGTAGAACCAACCAACTCCAAAGCCATGCCACGAGGTGTTCTAGTGGGCCGTCTTGTCACACCTCTCTGGGGTGATAGATGGGTACCAATGACAGTTGTTAACCCATCTGACAAAGCTCTCACACTGAAGAGAAATTGCAAATTGGCTGATGTGTTTCCATGCTTGGCAATCGAGGATCTAGCTGCTTCTCAGGGTCTACATGTGGCTTCAGAAAAAAAACAACCAGATGCACACAACAAACAACCTGACATTGAGATACAGCAATCTCATACGGAGAAACAAGTACATGACATACCGCAACAGAAACTTGACACATTGCCCAGTGCTTATTCAGCTGGTCAGTTGGCTAAAAGCCTGTTAGAGTTGGGCTTAAGTGATGTTGACATAGACGCATGTCAGGTTAGTAAAGACTGTAAGTCTAGGCTCACACAGCTATTAATTGAATACCAAGACATCTTCTCCAAGCACTCATTGGACTGTGGTGAGGTCAAGGGATACACACACCGCATTCATCTCACCGACGATCGCCCTTTCCGCTTGCCGTACAGGAGAGTCCCTCCTGCCCACTATCAGAAGTTGAGGCAGGTTCTCACTGATATGGAGGAAAAGGGGATTATCAGGAAGTCCTCAAGCGAGTATGCTTCGCCACTGGTGATGGTGTGGAAGAAAGACGGTGGGCTGCGGATTTGCACTGACTTCAGGTGGCTGAATGCCCGGACCTTAAAGGACGCCCATCCCTTGCCGCACCAGTCGGACTGCCTGGCTGCTCTTGGTGGCAATTGCCTCTTTAGTACGATGGACCTCACTTCTGGCTTCTTCAATATCCCAATGCACGAAGACGACAAGAAGTACACAGCTTTCACAACCCCCCTTGGACTGCATGAATATAATCGCATGCCACAGGGACTGTGTAACAGCCCAGCATCCTTCATGAGGATGATGATTGGGATTTTTGGAGACATGAACTTCACAAAACTCCTGTGTTATCTTGACGATCTTCTCGTCTTTGCATCGTCAGAGGATGAGGCCCTGTCCAGGCTCCGTACTGTGTTCCAGAGGTTGCGGGAGAATAACTTGAAACTGGCTCCGAAGAAGTGCTATCTGCTTCGAGAACAAGTCAGATTCCTTGGACACGTCATTAATGGCGAGGGTGTGGCTGTCGATCCTGCCAAAGTGGAGGTCATCACCAAGATGACAGTACAAGACCTCATGGAGAACGATGAGTGCACGCCTTCTGTTCGGAGAATCAAATCCTTCCTTGGCATGGTATTTTACTACCAGCATTTCATCCCAAACTGTTCGTCCATTGCGAAGCCTTTGTTTGCACTTACGGCTGGACAGAAGAGGCGGGGACGGTCAGCTAGAGATAAGAAGCCCCTAGGTGCCTATCGCAAGCTTACTCCTGCAGACTGGTCAGCGGAATGTGGAATCGCTTTTGACCGGTTGAAGACCATGCTGTTGGGATGTGTTGTGCTGGCTCATCCAGACTTTGACGAGCCATTTATTCTGTCAGTCGATGCTTCGTTGAACGGACTTGGGGCAGTGCTTTCTCAAGTGCCACGAGGAGAGTCCAAGGCCAGACCAGTTGCTTTCGCAAGCAAGACACTTAGTGCGTCACAACAGAAGTATCCAGCTCATCGACTGGAGTTCATGGCTTTGAAGTGGAGTGTCTGTGAAAAGTTTAGCCACTGGCTAAAAGGCCGTAGCTTCACAGTTTGGACGGATAATAATCCACTAACCTACCTTCTAACAAAGCCAAAGCTTGACGCATGTGAAATCCGCTGGGTCTCTAAGCTTGCGTCTTACTCATTTGATCTCAAACACCTGCCTGGGAAAAGAAATGTGGTGGCTGATGCTTTGAGTCGCGACCTCTTCGCGAAGCCCATTTGTCAGAGGCTGCTGAAGGAACCATATCCCACCCTGATTCATGAAGCTAATGGGATAGAGGAGGATTCTGTGCAGGATGCTTTCAGAGTCAGCTGCCAGTCTCAAAGCTACAGATCTGGGGACCATCAAATGTTCAAGGTGGCGTGTGATTCTGCCGAGATCAGAGCTCTTTGTCAGGCCCACGGTGACTGGATTGATGCAGCAGAATCCAGGGCACTCTATCTGACCCAACACGTCCAACAGCTGTCGAGTGGTCAGGATGTTACGCCCATGTTCTCCGCTCAGGAGCTGCAGCTGAGTCAAGAGCAAGACCCCAGCATTTCTAAGGTGTTACCGTTTGTTGCAGCCAGGAAGCGACCCTCTAGGCGGGAAAGGCATGGTGCTGATTCGAAGGTCCTCAGATTGTTCAAGCAATGGGACAAGTTGGAAGTCCATGATGGGATGTTGTATCGAGTGACGAGAGATCCCGTGTCCAAACAGAGAAGATCTCAATATGTGTTGCCTCTGAGTCTCAAGAAAAAAACATTGTTGGGCATACATGATCTGGCAGGTCATCAAGGTCAGGACCGTACTCTCTCACTGGCAAGACAGCGTTTTTACTGGCCTGATATGGAGAGGGATGTTAGGGCACATGTCAGATGCTGTCAGAGGTGTGTGTTTGGGAAGTCGCCGGAACCTGCTGCTCGTGCGCCCCTAGAAAGCATCAAGAGCTCTGCCCCGATGGAGTTAGTTTGCATGGATTTTTGGTCGGCGGAGGACAGTAAGCAGCGTTCTGTGGATGTCCTAGTGGTCACTGACCATTTCACCAAACTTGCCCATGCATTCCCTTGTGCCAATCAGACGGCAAAGCAAGTCGCCAAGAAGCTCTGGGACAATGTGTTCTGTGTTTACGGTTTCCCTGAGAGAATACATTCTGATCAGGGCACCAATTTCGAGAGCAACTTGATTGCAGAGCTTCTTCGTCTGGCCGGTGTGGCAAAATCCCATACGACAGCCTACCACCCCATGGGCAATGGGGGAACAGAGCGATTTAATCGCACTTTGGGTAATATGCTCCGTACCCTTCCCCTTAAGGAAAAACAACAGTGGCCACAACAAATTCAGACCATCACGTTTGCCTATAACGCCACCGTTCATGAGACTACGGGTTACGCTCACTTCTTCTTGATGTTTGGCCGTGTGCCTAGATTGCCGGTGGATATTATGTTTAAGCAGGTTTTGAATAACCCAGGGATTGTTGACTATGACTCTTATGCCAAGTCCCTGCTTTCTTGCCTCAAAAGTGCTATGGAAATCGCCCAGAAACATTCGTCTACTGAGCAACAGCACCAGGCCCGGCAGTACAACAAACGCGTCAAGGGTACCTACCTCTCTGTGGGAGATCGTGTTTTAGTAGCAAATAGAGGTGAACGAGGGAAGAGGAAGTTGGCCGACAAATGGGAGGATGGAGTGTACACAGTTGTTGGTGCAAATCCCAATATCCATGTCTATAAAATACAGAATGCAGAGGGACGCACGAGAGTTGTGCACAGGAATCTTTTGTTGGAGGTCAACTTCTTGCCACTCTCTAGGATGGATGAGAGCCAGGATACCCATGCAAATGATCAGTCTTTGGTCAGCGAGGAGTCTGTTCAGGAAGACTGTGACTGTGATGATGATAGAGCCTCAGTGTCTATGTTATTGACTCAAGATGACAGTGCACAGAACCTGTCAAATTCCAGAGATGGTGAGATTCTTGCAGTTTTGTCCCCTGAAGTCCCACTTGAATCTGAGTCAATTGATTCAGAAGAGCTGGACCAGTCTAGTTCAGTGCAAAGTCCTGTTGGTGCCATTACTGATAACCCATCCATTTCGCCTGCACCACAATCAGATATTTCACACTCACCACATGCTGATGCATTGGTTCACACTGATCCGCACGCACAGACCGCAGCTGATGGTCTTGTTAGAACACGTGCAGGGAGAGTAGTGAAATCAGTGAACAGATTAATAGAATCCATGGTTCAGAAACCATTTCTGAGGGGTTCAAACATTTTCTTTGGGAGCCATAGCTAATCTCTCTTTGTTTTGCAGAGATGATTCCTGATATATATTGGTTATGTTATATATATATATATTTTTTGGACTGTGTTATGAGCATTGATACTTACGAATGTCTGTGGGACAATTTTTTTGGGGGGGCCAAGTGTTGTGTGGCGTATCAGGCGTCGCATTGAGCTAAGGGGATTCAGAGACCTGATCAACCTTTTTTTTCCCTGAACCTTGTATGTGAGGTGACTTCTAAGTTGACTGTGGACTAGGTCTATCTATTTTCATTTGGGCCAGATTGTGTCAGTAGCAGACGTATTATATGTTCTTTACAGTCCCGAGACTCCACTTTATCAGGATGTTGGTGAATTTCAGGAGGGGTGAATGTAACCAGGTTGAAATTATATCTTTACTTTTACGGTTGAAATGTCACCAAATCCTGATGAACATTGTTTCCTATACATTTAAGATGTGTTCTGTTGCCAATGTTTATGGCTGGATGTTGTATTCAGACATAGTGTTAATACCTGTACTGTCACTTTAAGAGTGTCGCAGGCTTTGTGGCGTCATTCACGCGCTTCCTTCAGTTTGCGCCAGACTAGCTGAGAGGAGGTAATGTATTATTTTGCTCGTCAGTTTTAAACATTTATTTCGGTTTTTGTACGACACAAACCTTGTTTTATGCATGTATAAATGTTAGTTTTGAGGTTGCGAACATGCAGTTAGTGTCAATTGAACGTAAAACTTGTAAACAGACTTTTTGCAAGCTTTAAAGTAGACATGTTTCCACGTGCTAGTCTACAGGATTTTCTGTATGTTTATCTGCTAACAGGAGCTTGAGACCTGTGTATTGTGTGGAGGAGACTGCATGTGACAGAGCCTTATGTATTTTTTTGTTGAATTGTACAGGTATGTGTATAATGTTCATGATAATTTGTCTGGCATAGTGTTTACATTGATTGCATATGTAAAAGAAATTCATGTTGTCAATTACATTGAGCATTTTATAATTTATTTAGTTCATTTTCACATTTTTATTTAAAAGTATTTTTGCTGATAATAGTAAAAGTTTTATCAGTATATGTATATGCAGTTTGCGCCAGACTAGCTGAGAGGAGGAGCTTGAGACCTGTGTATTGTGTGGAGGAGACTGCATGTGACAGAGCCTTATGTATTTTTTTGTTGAATTGTACAGTTTGCACCAGGTTTGCTGAGAGGAAACGAATTTGCTGTTCGCCTCCATTAAAAGAGAAACCAGCAGTACAGTTGGTCGTGGTCTGTGTCTTTCCTTCATTCAACACAACAAGAACACAACGCAGAATATACAAGGGTTAAGGGACGTGCATCCAACCTAACCAACTGTTAAAGACAGAGCGCGTCCGTTACACATACTTAGAGTGGCAATTCAGTGTACTTATGGGAAGTATATATTTTTTGGAAATTAATTGTTAGTATACTTTTTTAAAAGTGTACTATGTTCTCACTTCATTAGAAGTGTGACTTCTGTACACTTTATACAGTACACTCTAAAATAAGTGTATTTTTAGTGGCATATCAGAGTACTCTCATAAAATATGTTAAAATACAAAAATGTATAGTGGTAATTTAGTGTACTTTTAGTAAGTACGCTTATTTGTAATACAAAGTATAATTTATTAAAGTGTACACTGATTTCACTTCATCTGTAGTGTAATCTTAGAGTCAGTCTGTTGTTCGTTATCTGGCTCGGCTCGGTGTTCATCTTCAGTTCTCTCTTCACAGCAGTTCAGTCAGCGTACTGGTTGAGTACATGAATTACTCGGGGATATTGGTTTGTTTGAACTCAGAGGGACTGTCAGCCACATTAAAAAAGTTAACAGCTTAAGTCATTTGTGGATTAATGCGTATTGGAGACGCGAACCGTTTAAAGCGATTCAGTTCGATTTGTTGAACTGGTTCAAAAAGATCCGGTTACATCGAATGATTCGTTCGCGAACCGGATATCACAAACTGCTTTGTTTTGAACTCTCTCTCACAACAGACACGGAAAAGAAGACAATGCTGAATAAAGTCGTAGTTTTTGCTATTTTTGGACCAAAATGTATTTTCGATGCTTCAAAAAATTCTAACTGACCCTCTGATGTCACATGGACTACTTTGATGATGTTTTTCTTACCTTTCTGGACACACAGAGAGCTCTCGGACTAAATCTAAAATATCTTAAACTTTGTTCCAAAGATAAACGGAGGTCTTACGGGTTTGGAACAACATGAGGGTAAGTTATTAATGACATAATTTTGCTATTTGGGTGAACTAACCCTTTAATTTGAAGAACATGCATGTTCACGTTATGTCTTGGAATACAGACCTGACTTCCCAGATTACAAATTTGAAAATCCACTTAACTCTGCCATTTTTGCCGTCATTGACTACTGTTAATACTTCTTGTTTAAATTTCACTGATTAAGCAATATGGTAAAAGTGACAGTGGGTTGGTACGGATTAGGGCTGGGATAAACGATCTTTTTTTTTTTTTTTACGATTAATTTAGCGATTATTTTTCGGTGCATCGATTAATCTAAGGACTCCTTTTTTTTGTTTTTGTTTTTTTTTTTCAGTCCGATTCTATTTCGGTTTGATTCGATTATCGATAATCTCCCCATTAATTGACTAATACCAATTTATAAAAAGTCCAAAATAAAAGACTATACAAGTGCAAAGTAATGCATTCTTAGTCAGAGGTAGCGTTCGATAAAACCTTGAAGCCTTAAACACATAGGCCTAGCTTACTAAAAAAAAAGTGCATCTTGTAATTCTTCTTTCAGATGAAAATAACAACAAATTGATGTCTAACATTCAATTAAAAAAAAAAAAAAGGTCACCCAAAATACTTGTTTAGAGCAATTGAAAGAATACAGTAACCAATGTAAACTTGAGGGCTTTAAGCTAACACAGAGAGTGCTTTTCCAACAAAAAATAAATAAAAATTAACAGCGACAGTGGGAGCCAGCAGCCTGTCATGGTGTCCTTCCTGAACCAACAGAATTTAACATTTGTTGAAAACGCATAGCTTACTGAAAAAAGTGCATCTTTTAATTCTTCATTCACATAAAAATAACAACAACGTATAGTAGTACACTCTGCCACTCACTCACAAAATACTAATGTAGGTAACTAGAATTTAATAAATGGAACATTATTGTAAAGTGTACCAATTTGTTATACACCGATTCAGACGTCTCATGAGTTCAGTGTTGGACAGATCAGTTGTTTTAACCATTCATTTAAGTGAATCAGTTCAAATGAGTCATTAGTTCGCGAATCGGACATGTCATTATTGGACGTGTAGCCTATGGCAAGCGCTGTGTGATTATCCCGGCAGTTTATTTTTTAGCATAACTTACACTCCGTGGTAATTCAGCAAAAAAAATATCTCAGAATGCTCCACGTGAAACTTTGTTCATCCCAGCCCTGGTACGGATATAACTACAAGGCCTCTGGCAAATTGGCGCAGGTACCAATACTGTGACCACAAGTGACATATTGCATTTATAGGCAACCCTCACAGGGAAAGGAAAAAAAGGCGAGCTGAAGGAGCAGCTTGAGCCAGAAAAAAACAACGCAATTTTAGGTACAGTAATGTCATAGTTATGAATCCAAATCCATTGTCATGATTGATTGACAAATCCATTATAATCAATGATTGTATTTCAATGTTATACATTGTCTATCCTGTTTTAATTCATCCCTATGTCTCATTCCTGTTTTCACAGATGCAGTGAGGGAGCGATTCCCCAACACCGAGGTGGCAGAGATCCGGGCCCTTCTACGGAGGAAGTGCAACAATGAGAGCTAAAAGGCCTCTAGTAACTCAAGTCAGAGCTACAGGTGCTGGTCATATAATTAGAATATCGTGAAAAAGTTAATTTTTTTATTGTAAATTATTTTTAAAAATGAAACTTTCATATATTCTAGATTCCCTACATGTAAAGTAAAACATTTCAAAAGTTTTTTTTTTTTTTAAATTTGTTGATTAGAGCGTACAGCTCATGAAAGTCCAAAATCCTGTATCTCAAAATATTAGAATATTTTCTAAGATCAATCAAAAAATGGATTTTCAAAACAGAAAAGTTCAAGTTCTTTAAAGTATGTTCATTTGTACACTCAATACTTGGTCGGCAGCACATATTACAGCAAATGACTTGCTCCTAGCACAAATTACAGCATCAGTGAAGTGTGGCATGGAAGTGATCAGCCTGTGGCACTGCTGAGGCACTATTGAGCCTTCAGATCATCTGTATATTGTTGGATCGACTGTTTCTCATCTTTCTCTTGAAAATATCCCATAGATTCAGGGGTCAGGCATGTTGGTTGGCCAATAAAACACAGTAATATCATGGTCAGCAAACCACTTGAAAGTGGTTTTTGCACTGTGGGCAGGTGCTAAAGTCCTGCTGGAAAAGGAAATCAGCATCTCCATAAAGCTTATCAGCAGATGGAAGCATAAAGTGCTCCAAAATCTCCTGGAAGATGGCTGCATTGACTTTGCACTTGATAAAACACAATGGACCAACACCAGCAGACGTCACAGCCCCCCCAAATCATTACTAACTTCAGAAACTTCACACTAGACTTCAAGCAGCTTGGATTCTGTGCCTCTCCAGTCTTCCTTCAGACTCTGGGACCATGATTTCAACATGAAATGCAAAATTTACTTTTATCTGAAAAGAGGACTTTCGACCACTGTTCACTGTCCAGTTCTTTTTCTCCTTAGCCCAGGTAAGATGCTTCTGACGTTGTTTCTGTTTCAGAAGTGGCTTGGTAGTCCTTCTCCTGAAGATGTCTGAATGTGGTGACTCTTGATGCGCTGACTCCGGCTTCATTTGACTCATTGTGAAGCTCTCCCAAGTGTTTGAATCGGCTTTACTTGACAGTATTCTCAAGCTTGTGGTCATCCCTGTTGCTTGTGCACCTTTGCCTACCCAATTTCTTCCTTCTAGTCAACTTTGCATTTAATATGCTTTGATACATCACTCTGTAAACAGCCACCACATTCAGTAATGACCATCTGTGACGTACTCTCTTTGTGGAGGGTGTCAATGATTGTCTCCTGGACCATTGCCAAGTCAGCAGTCTTCCCCATTAGTGTGGTTTCAAAGAACAAGAGATACCCGGAATTTATACTGTAGGGATGGTCATTTAATGAAACTCAAAAGTAAATATTCTAATATTTTGAGATACTGGATTTTGGACTTTCATGAGCTGTACGCTCTAATCAACAAATTAAAAAAAAAAAAAAAAAAAAAAAAACTTTTGAAATGTTTTACTTTACATGTAGGGAATCTAGTATAAATTAAAGTTTCATTTTTTTAAATAATTTACAATGAAAAAATGAAATTTTTCACGATATTCTAATTATATGACCAGCACCTGTAGATATGCATATGTAGTAAGTTGTTTGCCATTGTTCTGTTCCCGGCATTTCAGAGAAAGTCGACTGTTCAAGGTTCCTCCTTTTGCCAATATCTGCTTTTGTGTGTTACTTTTGTGTTAATAATAAAGATCCTTTTCTGAAATGCAATTTGTAATCTGTTGATTTAATGTACTTGAACTGAATTGTAATGTAATACACTTGTAGTGTAATAACAACATTCATGCTTAAGTATAACAAAATGGGGATAAAATTACAAATGAAATGTACTTTCAATTTGTTTCTACCTTACACTATAATAACATTGCACTGAAAGTGCGTGTTTATGATGTTTAGGTTGTAGTTGAACTTCACTTCAAAAACATTATTATTGTCATAGTGGGACACTTTAAAAGCACTAAATATAGTTAGGAAGTGCATTTGTAGATCACTTGAAATGTTACAGAGGCATACTAAATTAACTGTTTATAGTAATTATAAGTATGATAGCAGTATGCACAAAATGTACTTAAACACAACTATAATTTGCACTGCAATGCCTTTTTAAGTGTATTTCCATTAGAATGAAAATACAATGCAATTGTACTGTAAGTGTGCTTAATTGCTCATGAATCTTGATTTTCATTAGTGTATTTTAGTGCACTTGAAGTTTTAAAAAAGTTGTTCCATTTTAGTATACTATTTACACTAGAAGTGTAGTTAAATAGATGTTAAGTTGAAGTTAATACATAATTGAATACACTTAACTATACTTGGATTTGACGAAAATAGTACAAAATGTAGAAAATATACTTAGTACACTTTATTAAAGTATATTTTTAATATAATTATTTTTCACCTGGGCACGCTTGCTGATTGTAAGTTGTTTGCTATTTTTCTGTTGGAAATAGTTCAGACCAATGACTAGAAATCTCTGAAGTTAGTGAATGTGGAGTGTTATAAATGAGCGGCCGCGTGCACAAGGTTAGTCATTTGCATAAAACACGCCCAAACCATCTCCATATAAGGGCAGACCTCTCATTAGACAGATGTGGGTATCTCTTGCTTCCTGGTGGGGCAACATCTCAGAACCACTAGATGGCAGAAAAACTTGCCATAACACTTTTCTAAACATCCGCTTTTCAAGATGAATGTGGAAATGTGTATGATCTTGATGTGATCGTGGACAGCAAATATGATTCTGATGTTTTTTATTGTTAGATTTAAGTAGCAAATGAGAATCGCTATAATCATTGTCTATTTTTTGAGACAAACGTTTTCTTAATGTTTTTTTTTTTTCCGTTTTGCTCAAGTTAATTAAAGCAACAGTTTTTCAATAATGGAAGAATATGTAAAAGTTTGGTGTTTGGGGTAAAAAGCACAATAATTAACATGATAATAAACAGCTGGCTG
The DNA here is from genome assembly GCF_018812025.1 of Megalobrama amblycephala. Taxonomy (NCBI): domain Eukaryota; kingdom Metazoa; phylum Chordata; class Actinopteri; order Cypriniformes; family Xenocyprididae; genus Megalobrama; species Megalobrama amblycephala. The sequence goes on along the minus strand of NC_063044.1, from coordinate 51,036,995 downwards.
ACCTTATTTGTTTACATGATTATATTCAGATATCATTAATCAAACCTTAGAGATAATCACCATATTTATAATCAAACCATCATATTTAAAAAAAATAATCATAATAAAATGTATTTATTGTTACTACTGTAAATCTATATTAAATTATTATGGGATCTCCTTCAATGCTTTCAGAATCTTTACTTTCTAAATAGTTTTGTTTCTATATTTGTATTATTTTTATATTTTCATGCCAGTATATTTATTGAACAAAAATTGATTCTTTAATCAAACAAAATAAACAGAAAGTAGTGCACACTTTTGCTAAAGTGATTGTTTTGAAAAAAGTACCTTGGACATTATTTAGCTGAAGTATTTAGTACTCTGTGTATTTTCCCCATGTGTCAGTGTGGTAAAAGATCCCATCACCACCTTCACATTCATGAGATTTTAAACCAAATAAACCACTTGATTTGAATATCACATGAATATCAGAGTTGTAAAATCAGCTTATACTACAGTCATCACTTAAACGTTGACCATACCATATTATTAGATTACCCTTTAACTTTACTAATACACATGAATGACAGACAGCTTATTTTTGTCACTGGTGTTACCATACTTCTCTGGCAATATTAAAGGTTTAATGAAATATCATTTCTCAGCACATGCAGTTACAGAAAAATAATGATAATGAAAAAAATAAAGAGATTGTGTGTTATTTATTTTAAAGTGTGATTGAACGATGTCAGTTCATTTGCACAACCATTGCTATAACAATGAAAGTATTTGAAAAACAGTTATAAACAAGTAACGATGCAATCCTTTACATCTGAATTCTTGAGTGTAGCAGAAGTCAAATTATGAAAAAAGAAAAAAAAAAGCCTGTATGTGACCTCAAAATAAAGTGTAATCCTAAAGTGTTTTTCAAGTGTAATATTTCCATGAAGGCTAAAATGGACATTTCCATAGAAAGACCTTTAAAGGGATAGTTGACCCAAAAATGAAAAAGCTGTCATCATTTACTCACCCTCAAGTGTTTCCAAATCTGTATAAACTTCTTTGTTGTGTTGAGCACAAATGAATATGTTTTGAAGAAAGTTTGTAACCAGGCCACTTTGGGGCACCATTGACTTCCATAGTAGGAAACATACAGAAAAGTGATCGAAAGTGAAAGTGCCCTTTGCGGTCGGATCGCGGTGCCTCCGCATTCCCCATTCGCGATTTCTACCGCTGGAAAAACCCACAACACTGATCTAAACAATAACATGTTATACATACAGAAGTTTGGAACCACTAAGATTTTTAATGTTTTACAAGAAGTTTCTTCTGCTCACCAAGGCTGCATTTATTTAATTAAAAATACAGTAAAAAACAGTAATATTGTGGAATATTATTACAATTTAAAGCCAAATTGCTATTTGAATATTTTACAAACTAATTTCATCCTGTGATCAAAGCTGAATCTTCAGCATCATTACTCCAGTCTTCAGTGTCACATGATCCTTCAGAAATCATTCTGATATGATGATTTGATGATCAAGAAACATTTCTGATTATTATCAATGTTGAAAACAGTTTTACTTTTACAAAACAATACTTTTGTAGAATATGTCATTTTTTTTCAGGATTCTTTGATGAATAGAAAGTTCAAAAGAACAGCATTTATCTGAAATACAAAGCTTCTGTAGCATTATACACTACCGTTCAAAAGTTTGGGGTCAGTAAGAATTTTTATTTTTTTTTAAGAAATTAAAGAAATAAATATTTTATTCAGCAAGGATGCATTAAATCGATCGAAAGTGACAGTAAATATAATGTTACAAACAATTATATTTAAAATAAATGCTGTTCTTTTGAACTTTCTATTCATCAAATAATCCTTAAAAAATATATTGTACACATTAAATGTTTCTTGAGCAGCAGATCAGCATATTAGAATGATTTCTGAAGGATCATGTGACACTGAAGACTGGAGTAATGATGCTGAAAATTCAGCTTTGATCACAGGATATAAATTACACTTTACTGTATATTGACATAGAAAACAATTATTTTAAATTGTAATATTTCACAATATTACAGTTTTTACTGTATTTTTAATTAAATAAATGCAGCCTTGGTGAGCAGACAAAACTTCTTTTTTTTTTCTCTTTACTCTTTTTACTCTTACTCAAGTAACTATTAATATTATTACTTCCACTTTTACTTTGAGTAAATATTTCTATAAGAACTTAAGTACAGTTTTTGGATACTCTACCCTCCTCTGTCAACTGTTCAGTTTTGCAAGATCAGCTTCTTCGTTTCTTGGAGTCACGTGTTCTGCTGACTCAAATCTCGCTCTAGTTAGACATTTCAAAATTTCCCGCCTCTAGAATCATCACAACTCATTGGCTCTCGCGTGATTTCTCCTTCCTTGTGTTTGAATGACAAGCGCGCCTTCACGAGTGACTCAAGATCAGATTTTACAACTTAAATTCCGCACTCAACTTCACACAGCATTATTGTACTTTCTGTGTAAAGAAAGTGTAAAGTTAAGAGTCAGTAAAGATGTGTGAGAAGATCAGGTGACTGATCCTCTGGTCTCTCGATCTTCAGTTCTCCTCAAACCAGCAACAGATCCTGGATTATATCAAGTGTTTATTGGATTTACATCATGATTCTGCTCACATGTGGAGATGAACTGGAGGATCTGGATGAAACACACGTGGGAAGTTTCAGGAAGTACTGCAGAAGATTGAAGAAAACAGTGGGAAATGGAGGGAATTTATCATTGAACAGATGAAAAGGAGGGACAGCAGAGACACGCTTGCTGATTGTAAGTTGTTTTGTTGTTCGTTTGTTCGCTAAAAGCTGTTTGCTGTTTTGCTGTTGGAAATAGTTCAGACCAATGACTAGAAATCTCTGATGTTAGTGAATGTGGAGTGTTATAAATGAGCGACCGCGCGCACGAGGTTAGTCATTTGCATAAAAACACACCCAAACCGTCTCCATATAAGGGCAGACCTCTCATTAGACAGATGTGGGTATCTCTTGCTTCCTGGTGGGGCAACATCCAGGTCTTTTTGGCATCTAAATTCTTTATTACTTAACAATGCAGATTTTGTAAATGTTATTAATGACCGGATCAACCTTTTTATCTCTACAAATGTCACCCCTGATACTTCAGCTGTTACTATATGGGAAGCATGCAAAGCCTTTTTGAGAGGAGAAATTATATCTTTTTCGGCATTCCAGAGGAAAAAGGCTGCTGAGAGGAAATCATCTTTATCTAGGTCTTTGGCTGAGCTTCAAACTAGAGTGTTAGTTTCACCCAGCCCAGATTTGTTTAATAAAATTCTCACAACAAAAGCTGAATTTGATCTGCTTGCAACAAGTGAAGCAGTTGAAGCTCTTCATAAATCTCGTTACAACTATTATGAATTTGGTGACAAACCAGGTAAATTTCTTGCACATGAACTACGTCAATCTTCCGTCCTGAATCATATTACTCAAATTTCTACATCTTCCGGTCCCACAATCAATCCTCTTACCATAAATGATCAATTTAGGGATTTCTATAGCTCTTTGTATACCTCTGAAAGTTCTACTGAAGATTGTCATCTTGAAAGTTTTTTAAAATTCTCTTGACATTCCCACTATTGACCCCGAATCAGCCTCTAAATTGAATGATCCTCTTACTTTAGATGAAATCAAGACCTCATTGAGCCTGCTGCAAAACAGAAAGTGTCCAGGCCCTGATGGGTTCCCCATAGAATTCTATAAGACGTTCTCAGATAAATTGTCCCCTCTTTTAATAAACATGTTTGACGAGTCTTATAAATCTGGTATTCTCCCCCAAACCTTGCGCCAAGTCATAATTTCCCTGATTTTGAAAAAAGACAAAGACCCTTCTCAGTGTAGCAATTATCGCCCAATTTCTTTACTGTGTGCAGACGTGAAACTGTTAGCTAAGATACTAGCACGTCGTATGGAATCGCGCTTACCAACTATCATTTCACCAGACCAGACTGGTTTTATTAAAAACAGGGATTCATTCCATAATGTCAGACACCTCTTGAATATCCTTTACTCTACTCCCCATAAAAAGATCCCAGAGTTGGTTATCTCTATGGACGCTGAAAAGGCGTTCGATAGAGTTGAGTGGGATTATTTGTTTTATACTTTAAAGAGATTTGGTATTTGTGATTCCTTCCTATCTTGGATCAGACTTCTGTACAATTCTCCCCTAGCCTGTGTGTGCACAAACAATCATTATTCAAAGTTTTTTCCTCTTGGTAGAGGGACAAAGCAAGGTTGCCCGCTCTCCCCGCTGCTATTTGCTTTGGCTATTGAACCATTAGCCTTTGCTCTCAGAGGTAGTCTGATGTCAGGCGTTTCCAGGGGGGGAAGTGGAGCACAAAGTGTCTCTATATGCGGACGACCTTTTGTTGTTTGTTTCTGACCTGGTCAACTCTATTCCTCCGGTGCTTACCTTGCTGTCAGAATTTGGTCTAATTTCTGGCTATAAGCTTAATTTGACTAAAAGCAAACTAATGCCCATTAATTATGCTGCATCTGTAGTTCCTCTATCTTCTATGCCATTCAAGGCCTCTTTACATAGCTTCAAATATTTAGGCGTACAGGTGACAAAGTGTTTTGCAGATCTATTTCATCATAATTTTTCACCATTGCTCAGCCGTCTCACAAAGGATTTTCACCGTTGGTCTCTTCTCCCTTTGTCTTTAGTAGGTAGAATTAACTGTGTGAAGATGAACGTGCTCCCTAAATCTTTTTCAATGTATCCCTATTTTTATCCCAAAGTCCTTTTTTGTCACACTAGATAGCTGTTTCTCAATTCATATAGAATAGCAAGACTTCAAAGATTTGAAAAAGTGTCTTGCAGAAACCGAGGCATTTGGGTGGTCTTGCCCTTCCTAATTTTCCGTTTTATTATTGGGCAGCGAATATATGGTCCATGCTATACTGGATTAATTCCTCCACATTGATCGCTCTTTTATCTTTTCCAATCACACAAATCACGCTAGCACAAATTGATCCAACCATTGACCCAGAGTGTGATAGGTATCACTTAGGTCCAGCCACATTAACCCACATGTTTTGGACCTGTCCAGCTCTTTCTTCATTCTGGGGGTCAGTGTTTAATTCTCTCTCAGCCATTACATCTGTAGACATACCACCATCACCTGTCATAGGCCTTTTTGGGGTGTCGCCTGGTGGCCTTCCACTGTCCACTCACTTTTCTAACTTTGTCGCTTTTCTCACATTGCTTGCTAGACGTGTAATCTTATTAAATTGGAAGAGCCCTCAGCCACCATCTCACACACGTTGGATGAAAGATGCCCTGTTTTTCATGAATCTAGAGAAGATTAGATACTCTTTACGGGGCCTAACAGTGCTTTTAGTAAAATCTGGAAGCCTGGATTCAGTCTGATTAACCCTTCCCTTGTTAATATTCATACTCACTGGTTGTTTAGTTTGTAACCCTCTGGAATCTTTAAGATTTATTCTGGGATATAAATGTACAGGTTTACTTGTCTATCTTTTTCTTTTTCTGTATGCCTGCTTGTGTACATTTATATACATTTCATTCTCATCACAAATTATATGTATATATTTTTTTATTTTATTTATTTATTTATTATACTTTTTTAAAATTCTTTTTTCCTTGTTTTGTTTTGGTATCTGTATTGTAACTCTCTGTCAATGTCATCCTTTCTTGTGACTTATTGTTTGTAAAACGTTTAAAATTAAGAAATAAATCATAAAAAAACTGTTATTGCTTTAAAAGCTGTAACAATCAGTATTCTAAATAAATATCTTATACCCAAAACTATATTTTGTATCTTTATTATATTTGATTTCTTAAAAAGTTCTTTTTTTTTTTTTTACAAGTATAAAATATACGAGTGTAATGAGCTTTAAGTTCACTACAACTTCTCCAACAACCTGAGAATAAATTATTATATTTGGAAAATATTTCTGGTATTGTTATAGCCACTGCCATAACACAAGAGAGGGATGACACAACGGCTCGGTCAAATAGGGGAATATATTGAAATAAGACAAAATATGATAACAAGTAGGAGAAATTAGACAGGAAAATAAAGGGCTAAACACAAAAGAGAGCGCAGCTCCATCTCGGGACGGCCGCCCAAGTTCCGCCGTTGAAGTGTGGCAACTTGGCTTCCTTTAAGCACAAGATAATAGTCAACAGTTGTAAGGAATCTACTAAATAGGACAAATGTAAATCACGCTTTTCCTGCCACTAGAGGGCAGGCAAATACATAAATATACATATATGTAACAACTTCATCCCCCAAAAGTGAACTGTCACCATAAGAATGTGCATCTAAAGACACCCTTTCCAAAAACACATTCTTTACCCACAGGCCTATCCCATCCGGGATAGTGCATCAGCAACCACATTGTCCCGACCTCTGACATGTTTAATGTCGAGGGCGTATGGCTGCAAGTATAAACTCCAGCGCATGAGATGCTGATTAAAGTTGTGCATGGAGTTCAAAAAGGTGAGCGGGTTATGATCGCAATACACAAGGATCAAATAACAGCTGGACAAATACACCTCGAAATGTTGAATCGCAAGAACGAATGCTAATGCCTCCTTTTCAATAGTAGAATACTTTAGCTGTGCAGAATTAAACTTTTTAGAAAAATAACACACTGGGTGTTCCACATCATCAGCACCCTTCTGCTGGAGGACAGCTCCCGCACCAACATCGCTAACATCCACCACGACACTGAACTGTTGTGAATGGTCAGGTGCAGCCAACACTGGGGATGAGATCAACAGAGACTTAACATTTTCAAACGCACACTGGCATGCATCAGACCACTCAAACCGAACTTTAGGACTTAGCAGGTCGGTAAGAGGAGAAACCACAGTTGCAAAGTTTGTGCAAAACGAGCGATAGTAACCTGCCATTCCTAAAAAAATGTCTCAATTGCTTACGATCCATTGGAGGTGGAAAGTCACAAATGGCCGCAACCTTTACAGCCACTGGGCGTACTTGACCCCTGCCAATAACTTTTCCCAGGTACACAATGGTGGTTTTACCAAATTCACATTTGCTCAAGTTAACAGTGAGCTTGGCGCCTGCCAACGTGTAACGCAACATGTTCAGCCCATGAGGAGCTGTACAGAACCAAGTCGTCTAAGTAAGCTTCACAACCACATACACCAGCCAAAACAGTGTTGACAAGCCGCTGAAAGGTACTTGGTGCATTTTTCATCCCAAAAGCCATAACCTTATAATTAAGGAAAGCATCAGGAGTGACAAATGCTGAGATCTCCTTAGCACGTTCTGTTAGAGGCACCAGCTTTCTCAGCTGGAGACAAATGCGGCAGCTGACTAGACAAAATTAAGAGCATCTCTTAATTGTTCAATCTACCCTGAACTATACACCTTGATGGTCCTTCGTCTGCCTCATCCATCCGTTCAGATGCGAGCAGCCCGACAGCAGAGATTTCACACTCTGGAACACAAGGTAGACCACTCTTTGAATTTTTGGCACCCAAATTTATCTCATGATAGGCTTTAATCATGTTCACATGGCAGACTCGAGAACTCTGACGGCGGTCAGGAGTAAGGATGACATAGTATCGATCTGACAACTTCTTTTTGATCACATAAGGGCCAGTATAACGAGCTTGCAATAACCCACCAAGCACCGGTAACAAAACCAAAACTTTGTCACCGAGGCTAAAACTCTGTTCTCTGGCTTTCTTATCAAACCAAGTTTTCATTTTCTCTTGCGCCTTCTCAAGATTTTGCTTGGCCAATTCACGGACTCGGTATAAACGTGTATATTTTAGTACGGCCAAGGGAAACGCGTAGTCACGCACATAATAGTTAGTAGGTACTTGTACCCAGACTTTGAACACGGAAAAGGTCCAACGCAGTCAATTATTACGTGCTCGAATGGCTCCGAAACCATGGGAATTGGATAAAGCTGAGCAGGCTGAATAATTTGGTTGGGCTTTCCCACTATTTGGCACACATGACAAGTCTGTCAAAAACGCGAAACATCTCTTTTTAAATCAGGCCAGTAAAAATTTCGCAAAATCCGGTCATACGTTTTCACGACACCTAAATGACCAGCCAAACCATTGTGTGCAATGCTTAAAATCATGTCACGATAAACTACTGGAACTAGAATTTGGCTGACTGTATTCCAGTCATCAGGAGATTTAGGGGACACCCACTTTCTCAGTAAGATCTCATTTTTGAGAAAATATGCCTGAGAAAACAGATTCACAAAATATAAAAATATCACACATTTATTTTCCAAGCATATTCTTGCCAATAAGGAGATTGCGTATTTCCTAAATTTTCTTTTAAACTTTGTTTCCAATCTCCTTCTGTAATTTTATTATCTAATATCAATTTTCCATTTTGTTTTAATCTTATATAAACCCATATCCTTAATTTTTCTAAATATTTTATTCATTTGTTCTATCAAGTTATCTACTCTATTAACTTTACTAACTTTAATCATAAAACGCAACAGAGGCTGAAAATCATCTAAAGTTTTTATTTTCATCTCATAATTTAAATAACTTATTATTTGAATATAATTGTAAAATAATGTCCTAGACAATACATGTTTTGCCTTATACTCTCAAATGTCTCCATCTCATTGTGTCCATAAATTTGATAAAAGTCCTTTTCTAGCTCAGACCTTAAATACATCATCAAAAGTTCTTCGATTTAAATCTGGATATCTTGTTCTAAAGTCCAGTTAAAAACCTCACATAATATTGGGGACAGCAGTTTATTGAATTCCTTTTATAAAATTCATTTTAAATCCATCACTCCCTGGACATTTTTCTGTTTTACTTTTTTAATAACTCTTAAAATCTCTTCTTCTGTTGTTGGAGAGGTCAACACTTTATGTTGTTGACTTGTGATCAAAGCACTGTTGAATAAATGTCAAGAATACTGTTGAATATCAAATGTCAAGTCAAATGTCAAGTGTCCCCAACTAAGCGACAGCGGCAAGGAACACAAACTCCAACAGGTGACATCAGGTGGCAAATAGGTGGTCAATCTCTGCTGATACTTCAGGGCTGCGTTGTGGTCGTGTCTAGGCTCAGGTCCTCCATCTGATCTGGATACGGCCCGGATCCGGTTGACTACGGTAAACCTCAGGATAAACGGAGAGACTAATATTAGCGTAGAGGCCATTCTTCTTCTGATGTAACGAGTACATCTGGTGTTATAGGAAGTGTTCCCGGTTCCGGCTGACCCAATTTATGCAGCCTAAGAATCCTTTAACGGATTTGAAAATATCAATTGATAATGTGTTATGTGTATGCCAGGTTAAAGAGATGCGTTTTTAGTCTAGATTTAAACTGACAGAGTGTGTCCAATAAAGATAAATATGTATATATAATAAATTAATAAACAAAAATAGACAGATTTGAATGACAAGGTTATTGTCAAATAAGTGAAGGTTATTGCACATATTTATCACTGGAGTGGAGACATTTAACCTTTCATGCCTTACTCGATATCTGTATAAAAGCACGGAGAAAGAAGACAGATAATGTTTGCAGCTGAGATTTAATGATATGCAATTGCTCCTGTTAGAATTTATAACAGATTAAAGATGTGCATCAGTTAATTTCCTATTTCAAATATTATCAAAGCACGTGACAGAGTTACTGGACGTGTCATTTTGATTTCTCAGAAAAAAGAAGAAAAACCCCTAGAAGAAAATTTCGTTCTTTAAAGTAATATTGCATCATGTTGCATATTCTGAGGGGGATCATATTAAGAGCACATCAGAAATGTTCAAAGAAAGCTGACATCTCGTGCAGCCACGTCAGTTTAGGGGGAGCCCCGAGTGTTTTTTCAGAAGTCCGAATCTTGAGGTTTCTTAACAGTCCTGTCAAAATATCACTTTCCGGTACAGATCTCTGTATTAAAATATGTTAAACAGTCCAATGCCGCTTCCCCGCTGTATCCACCGATACCTGCAGCGCTTTCTCTCTCTTCTCTCCAGAGCGAGCTCACGCACAGACAATGTTAAGGTTAAATGCATCGATCAATCTGGCGCACTTTCAGAGCTTAAAATGAAGAGCTTCAACCCATGTACAGAGTGCAGATTGAACAAAGAAAAAGCTTTGCACCTGGACATTTAGGACATTTTGTCAGCAAAACATTCATTCAGTGTTTCCCAGCATTAATGCCGGCACTGTTTCATTATGAACCGAAAATTTAAAACAGCCGAGCATAAATGGTCTCTAACGTTGTGTTTTGCAAACAAACTAAAATCAAAACCGTGAGATATGACTCTGTGCCTTTCTAAACCAGCAAAAGACAGTGATTTAATGAAGTATGCAGTCTGTTTGTGCTGCGTGTTTTAAAGAGAAGTGTTGGATCAGCTGCTGATCTGGTGTTATTTTTCTCCAAAATATGAGTTCAATGGTTTATCTCTTGCAAGAGAGGAAATTGACAAAAGTATTGCAATTGCCTATACTGTAGTGTAAAGTGAAATATAGTTATGCAATTTTCAGTTATTTTACTGTGCTTTTATTACAATATATGGATTTTTCATATGAATAATTATATACATCAATATTATATTATTGTAGTAATTGTTTGGCGTGCTAAAACACCAGTGTCAATGTAATTTAGACTCTATATCACTGAGCCGCGTTGATTGCAAAAGTCAAAGTGCCCTTTGCGGTCGCATCGCGGCCCCCGCGTTCACATTTCTCCCCCCTGGAACGCGCTTTCTACCGCGGGAGAACAACCGCACCCCAACCCACCCTTCCCCGAAAGAGGTAACCGCGCGTCTTGCCCCCGCGCAGGTCTGTGCACGCCACTGATACAGAGAACAGGAGGTGTGAATCAACCCGAGAAAAGGTGAGAGCCAACATCAGCAAAATTGTAACCACACTGAGATCAACGGTTAGATGAATATGTAACAAAATAAACACAACAAAAATTAGAAAACAGCAAGAATTTTTATAGAAAGCATAAGAAAAGTGTCTGATCATAAAAACATTGTATAGTATGAGCTCTGCAAATTAGCGCTCCAGTCACGTGACGTCACGCATTTATATAGCACTTTATTCAATTTATTGCTTAAAAGCAAACAGCTTTACAGTGTCCGAAAAACAATGTCAGTGCCTCATTTAATCTCCAGTGTGTCCAATGTTTTCACCCGCGGAGATCTTGCCTCTCTAATCCTGACGCATCCGAGCTTTATAATGGCAGCAATGCTTTGGGTAAAGGGTAGCCTATGAGAAAGTGTCTTTGCATGGAATTGACCTGTGATCAAAATCACTCCAGTAAAGCTGGTTCTGTGGTGGTCTGGTCTGGTTAAGGTAGGTTTTGAAGCTGGTATCTGCTCCCAGCATAAACCAGCTCAAACCAGCTCATACCAGCTTCAAAACCTACCTTACCAGCATATGCTGTTTTTTGTTTGTTTGTTTGTTTGTTTGTTTGTTTGTTTGTTTTGTTTGTTTTTTCCAACAGGGCAGTCTTTTATTCTGATCATTCTCTCACACATGTCATCTCACACATTATTTCACAAGATGTAATATCAGTCTCTGGTGTCCCCAGAATGTGTCTGTGAAGTTTCAGCTCAAAATACCCCACAGATTGTTGTATTATTCCATGTTTTAAAGCCTATCATGAGGTGGGATTAAATTGAGGTGGATTTGGTGTGTGTACACCTTTAAATGCTCATGCTCCCCACCCCAAACTCCCGACTGCACTAAACATTGCATAAATAATACTGAATTTCACAACAACTCTCAAAATGAATCTTTACAAACTGTTCGTGATTCAGAATTCATTGTGGATGTTTACATTTGATTCTGATTGAGTTTGACAATGCTGCATGGCTAAAGTTACACTGTGGGAGAGATTTATAAAAATGACATTTCATGCTTTAAACAGATATATTTCCAATGTCTGCGACTGCAAGTCAAGCAGCCCATACGCAGTTTCGGTTCATTTAGCCTATAAGACGCGCCGGCGCCTCCATGTCAAGATTATATTGTCAGATATATTTGCTTCTTATTTATTAAATCCAGGCGATTGGTTGATGAAACATTTATTAAAATTAAGATACAATTTTAACAAAACGAAATACACTTTTTCGAAATTAATTTTTTTGCGCAAACAGCAGAACAACAAAACACATTATCAAATAATCACGGATAACTCCAGGCTGAGGCGCCGGTGCGTCACTTAAAATAACTTAAAATACTCCGTACAGATAAGAGTAAAACATCATAAAACCTGTAAATATCTACTACGCCATAAAAAAACAAAACAAAAAAAAAAAAACATTGGCAGTGGCACAGTAAAAATGCTAAAAAATTTGGTTTGTTAGGGCATGCAGGCTATATTTAAATTGTTCTCAAAAATACTGGAACTGTAAAATGTAGGCCTACAAAAAAGTCTGTTCATTTTTATTTTTGCTCCGTTGTTCCACTATAGTGGAACAATTTAACACAATCAGTGGTTTCGATCATTTAATAATTATTGCACAGACCACAACTGGCCAACAGATAAGTCTAAAAATAAATGATGCTGATCCGACTGGACTCATGATGATCTCTTGCTCACGGCATGAAATTTCTACTGTATATGTGTTGGTACCATTAAAAATGAAAAAAATGAAGCCAAATGTGTTTTCTTTGTTTAAATAGGCCTATTATAATGTTGTTTTTTTTAAATATTTGATTATGAAAAGTGAACTGCATGACTAAGATCAAAACATCATAAGATGCGCAGTATGTCGGGAGACATGGAGTGGGACAGACATGATTTTGACCACTTCATTAAGTTTTGTTTTGTAGAAGGCCTTTCTATAAAGTGAATTTCGTTTTGTAAAAATTGTATCTTAAATTTAATCAATGTTTCATCAACCAATTGCCTGGATTTAATAAATAAGAAGCAAATATATCTGACAATATAATCCTGACATGTAGGCGCGGGAGCGATCACTCGCACGTGAGCGCGCCTTAGTTAAATGAACCGAAACTGTGTGTGGGCTGCTTGCCTCACAGACATGACAAACATATCTATTTAAAGCGTGAAATGTCTACTTTTAAATGAAATAATTCAAAGCGAAAAGAAATAGGCCACTCTCTGATTATGTAGGCCTAATCCGAATGAAATTAGATTAGATGAGAGTCAGCAATGTCAATCTTTGCAGCCGACACTGATTCAGAAAACATTCGTTTATTAATAAACAATTAAAATGTCTCCTTGCTGTTTTTTGCCACTTTCATAATCATTATTTTAGCCGGTTCTTTATGGCAAGCTTTATGCGTGTGCTTGAGTGCTATAGCCTATATTACATAAACGCTCATTATTATGGTTTATTCTCTCCAGTATTTTAGAAATTAAATGAATTTAAATGTGATTAGTCAACTATTGGCTTAAATGAACTACTACTAGTCGACTAGAAATAACTTATTTCACATATTTTCGATCCACAAGGGTTTGAGCTTGCGCTCCGCACCCAGGTTCTGACACAAACACAGAGAGAGCATCCTACATTATTATCAGTTTAAAATTATATTACTAACCTGCACTATTTCTTTAACAAAACAAAACTGCGCAGCAGGTCTATCATCTCAAGTCACACACTTCAGCTAGCCTATGTGTCCCACCCCAACACACACCAGAGAAAAAACTGTGCAGGTCATATGAGAGAGAGAGAGCATACTCACATTCAGTGAGCTTATAATGCCGCATTTTATTGTCAGTAAAGGTAAGGGTGTTGTTAAAAAATGGCAACATTGTCGATCTTGTTGTTGTTGTTGTTGTTGTTATTATTAAAAGGTCATCCTCTGTGTTCAGTCTTTTAAACTAGGCCTACTCTTCAACACGCAGTGTAAATAAAGCAGTTACATCAATGAGATTACTGTAGTCCGCGGCCACACCCCCGTGCTGATGGTACAGCCCACGCCGCAAATTACAAGACAAAATATGGAAAAAGAGAAAATGGATTTCATTAATTTAAATAATTGTTTCCAAAGTCATAATTTAGCAAAAATATCTACTGAAGAAGTACACGAAAAACAAGAAAAATGAATGTCAGGTTTCAATTTTTAATTTTTGCAATTGCATTGAATTGTGAAGCGTAACCCTCATCTTAGCGAGTATCCTAAAACAAGCATAGTAGGTTATGTCTGAAAATGAAAAGGTTATGTCTGTTTTTGTGTGAAAAGAGGGTGGTGGCGGTGGCAGTGGGGCTCAGTGGGTGCTTAGCAACCCTAAAACTCTGACCCTACAATCGCCCCTGTCTCCTTGTTTAATATTAATCAAAAGACAAAAGACGAAGAAATCACTCTTGGCTGAATAGCTTTTGTAACTTAATGTTTCATCTTTAATTATTCAAAAAAGTTTATATGCAGTTATTTTATATTTGATTGCTTTGTTCAATTTCTGTACCTGAAAACTATTGTTAGATAGTTGAAAAACGTTTTTTTTTTTTTTTTTGTATGAATTATATTAAATCATATGATTTGGTTATTTGTTGTCATTTTTTGTAAAGACATCTATATTTACCTTGAAAAAAGCTGAAAAATACAGTTTTGTGAAAATCACACTTCAATCTGATGGTTTACTTTGCTGGATATAGGCAATGATGGCAAAATGGACGCGTTAAACAAGATAAATGGTGTATGCTTGATTTCAAGATAAGTGCGCGATTAATCTCGATTAAAAAAAAAAAATTAATTGACAGCCCTAATATGATATATATATATATATATATATATATATATATATATATATATATATATATATATATATATATATATATATATATATATATATATATCGTTCAATGATTGTGTGACAGCAACAATATGCTGTTTCAAATGTATACTTGCATTTGATGGTATATCATGAATCCCACAAGCTTTGTGGCCGAAAATTAATTAACACTATTTTGGTTACACTTATTAGACTAAAAGCAGACTGCACATAGCCTATCCAATTCAGAGCTAAATCGTGACTACATATAGACCATGTCACGAAACGCCACTTACATCTTGTAGAAATCATTTACATTGCGAACATGATATCAACCATCTCATGCACTTCCTGTCCAATAAATCAGGATTGACTAGATCAATAAATAAATCACTAGATAATAAATCAGGATAGGTGGGCTTAATTATCTGACAAAACGTTTAAAAATAAAACATGCAAGTCAAGCACCGAATCCAGCGCTGGATTAAGTAGACTTGCGCCATTTTATCTATCAGAATGAAAAAAAAAGTTTAAATAATTGTTTACTTCATGACTTCGCTCACTCCAAGAGTGTGTATGCATTGAGTTGTAGGCCTATGTATTGTTCGCACATAGCCTATTTATGTCAAGTTTATTTATTTATTTATTTTTATAAACCATGATAAAATTGCATAAGCACATTTTAGTGCGTATATGCACCGTTTATACACCAGGCCCTGGATCAGGGAAAACTGGAGCTGGAAAGATGAGGATCTGGAAACACCATCTTCTGCGGATCAGCTCAAAACAGCTAAAGATAAAAGCTCAAACAGTTCTCGGGAAAAAGATTTCAGTGATCGCTCTTGGAGAACGATGTGTGTAATTGATTAAGCTTGTTGAAGCTCCAGCGACCAGTTTTCTCAAAACTCCAGCTTATAAACATGACTGAAGCACACTACATGTGCTTAAATGTTACTATCAAATGCCCAATAAAACACTTCAAATACTGGAATACAACTATCCCTGTTTGAGGGTTACTATGCTTTTTAAAATTAAAATGTATATTTTCTGAGTATTAAGAATCACAAACTCATAATCACCTATGATATATCAGTAGATTTAAAGTAAAAACTAATAAATAAATAATGGCCTCTCAAATGCTGTTAAATAAACCAGTGATTTAAATGAGCATCAACCTGATCTCCATTACGAAAAACTTATAAAAATAAATGATTCAGTCAAGGTTAAAAGCACAGAAAACGAGGTAAGTGGTTTTGTTCTGCCGCTTACATGAGGAATAAAGAAACTGAAGTCTGATGGAAAATTTCTTAGAGATACACGGACGCCTACAAAAAACCCCCACTGGTGGTAAACCGCAGTGTGACAGTTTGTCCCCTCCCTCTTTGTCATCATTGACCAATCACAGTCCGTCGACGGGTGAAGTTCCACAAGTAGGACCCGAACCTGTCAATCATCCATGCGAGTAAATAGCAGGTTCCCTCCTCTGTTCTTCTCAGTATACCTGCAGATTCTCGAGCCGAGTCTCGGGTTCGAGTCTTCGAGAACAGCAGGTCAAGTTCGTTCAGCATTAAAGAGTGAATGAGAGGCGAGCTCGTGAAACAAGCTGCTCGAGAACGCGCTTCTGCAAATCAGTCGCTCCAGGTGAAGTTTCATTCTTTCTATAGTTTCATTCTTCTCTCTTCAGTTATTGCGGCAAATGATCCACTTAAGGTATTAAATATATTATTATCTAGATGTAAATATAGTTTGACCTTGATTCTGAAACGTATAAAAAAACGTTTAGCAGGTTAAACAATATTCTTGAAGGAAAGTGAAAAAAAAAAAAAAAAAAAAAAAAAAAAAACACGTGTGACACTTGAGTTTTGACGCCTCCACGAAAGAAATACTTAAATAAGTGTAAATAACATAGCAATATAGAATAAAACTAAAAAAATCTAGCCTATATTAAATATAATTTATTTGATCTAAAATAGTGTGTGTATAATTACATCTATTTAACTAATTAGCCTAAGAGACCAATGTAGCCTGTGAGAATAACGCTCATTTAATATCCTAATTTAATGAGGTCAGTGGAAATATGACCGCTCATATGCGTCTATTTAAACTGATAAATTATTTTTCGTTTATAAGCTATTGCACATTTTGATGTATTGATGTCTTCTGGTGATGAGGTTACTCATGTGATTCCTTCTGGAGTAATAACATTAAAGCATGAAGAGAAATACATGCGCTCATTCTTCAATCTTTTTATGTACACTAAAAAACTGAAAAAAGTTTGGACTCCATTAAATTACAGTAAATACCAATTTCACAAAATTGCATGCAAAAACTGTAAAAAATACAGTAAAATACAACCATTTACTGTCAATTAATTAAATTACAGTATATTTCTGTTGATAATTGCTTATTATACTATATGGAAAAACTGATATCTGTTATTTATAAAACTGATATAAATTATTTAAAACAACTAACTTATAAAGTTATCTTTTAATAATTCTTTGGCTGTCTACAGTAATTTACTTTTAAAATACAGTTTTTCCATGTGTGCAAGAAACAATTTATAAAAATGCAATAAGTGCATTAATTCAAAAACAGACGCTTTCTCTGACCAGAACCAGAAGATGATTAATCATATTTATCTTTCCACTTTTATTCCCTAATGGTCGAACATCTTCAACATCGCAGGCCAAGACCCTAAAATGTTATTAGTTTCAGTGATATTTATATATTCATTCTAATTTAGTTTTTATTTAATTTTACTCAACAAACTCTGTTACAACTTTGGTGTTCAACATTTTGTTTCAGAAATGCAAACAATTGAAGATATTGAAATTTCACCTTCATTTGGTTGGTTTAATGTTGTTTGAGTTAGCATTAGGAAAATAAATATGACTTGGAAAGGAAATTATGAAATTAATTTACCTCTTTTAAAAACTATCTTTATAGGTCCCTTTCTCCTGCTAAACACATTGGCCACAATTATTGGCACCCTCTTAGATATTTTTTGCAATGTCAAAGAAACAGCTCTGAGTTTTCTCCTGTAATGTCTGATGAATATGCTGGAGTTAATGGATGAGCGAGGAGGATTTTCCTGAAACTCTCCTGAACATCATGTGCTGAAGAGGAGGTGATTTGATTTTTCCTGACCGCAACACTCAACCAATCTCTGTAATTCTCCAGCTGTGATCCTCAGACAATTTCATGTTCATGATCACCCTGGTGTGCTAAAAATGTAAATATGGATGGGAAAATACTTCAGAGATATTTTACTCATAAAATAAATCTAGGGGTGATAATCTAATCAATTATTGCAGATAATTTTGGCCAACATGTTTTAGAGAAAAGCACTTATTTCATAATGTGAATTAACCCCCACTTTTAAATATTTTACTTCATTGAAAGTAAAATAATTTTTTTAGAAAGTTTAGATTTTTGTAATTTTTTTGAATGAAAGATCAAAAGGATAAACAATGCAGATTTATTTTTACAGCCATCTTGGACCATATTCAGGGGTGCCAATAATTCTGACCATATACAGTGGTATGCGAAAGTTTGGGAACCCCTTGCAGAATCTGTGAAAATGTGAATAATTTTATCAAAATAAGAGAGATCATACAAAATAGGCAGTATATATATATATATATATATATATATATATATATATATATATATATATATATATATATATATATATATATATATATAGTAATATATAATATATTACTGCCTTTTTCCTGAAAATATTCTGATTGTACATCAGATTTTTTAAAAAATTTTAAAATGTGTATTGTAAAAAAGGTTTAAGGCTTCTTTAACACATAATTTCCTCTGTTTTTCAGTGTTGAATGATGGACATCATGAATGTGACGTGTGCAGAGATTCGGACTGAAGACGGGTTTGAGTTCAGAGTTTCTTCTGACAGATTCACTCAGTTCAGTGAGTTTGACTGTGAGCAGCTCTGGTACTCAAAGGTGTGTGTTTCTGTCAGACTACATTAACACACACACACACACACACACACACACACACACACACACACACACACACAAACACACAGACACAAACACACACACACACACACACACAGACACAAACACACACACAGACACAAACACACACACATACACATTATGTCTTGTTTTTCATTTAATCAGGATGATCGTCTGATGGCAGATCCATCAAATCCTCACAGACTGATTGATCCTGTTATTTCTGCCTCATCCGATCGTCTCGTCACTTCATACTGCGTTGATGAACTTCGTCATGAGATCTACTGCTATACTTCAGGAGTAAATGATTTCTGCCTCAGCATCACGATTATCTGTTTTCAGGAAGGGCATGAGATAAACTCATACATCAATGAAACCCTAAAAATGTTGCTGTAATGCTTCTTTCATTTCAGTTGAGAATGGAGACCGTGTTCAGAGGTGAGAGAGACACTTCAGTAAAACACATCAAACTGTCCTGATTCAGATCAAACTGTGTGATGAAGTGAATCTGTGCTGATTCAGATCAAACTCTGTGATGAAGTGAATCTGTTCTGATTCAGATCAAACTCTGTGTTGAAGTGAATCTGTCCTGATTCAGATCAAACTCTGTGTTGAAGTGAATCTGTCCTGATTCAGATCAAACTCTGTGTTGAAGTGAATCTGTCCTGATTCAGATCAAACTCTGTGTTGAAGTGAATCTGTCCTGATTCAGATCAAACTCTGTGTTGAAGTGAATCTGTCCTGATTCAGATCAAACTCTGTGTTGAAGTGAATCTGTCCTGATTCAGATCAAACTCTGTGTTGAAGTGAATCTGTGCTGATTCAGATCAAACTGTGTGATGAAGTGAATCTGTGCTGATTCAGATCAAACTCTGTGATGAAGTGAATCTGTTCTGATTCAGATCAAACTCTGTGTTGAAGTGAATCTGTCCTGATTCAGATCAAACTCTGTGTTGAAGTGAATCTGTGCTGATTCAGATCAAACTGTGTGATGAAGTGAATCTGTGATGATTCAGATCAAACTCTGTGTTGAAGTGAATCTGTCCTGATTCAGATCAAACTCTGTGTTGAAGTGAATCTGTGCTGATTCAGATCAAACTGTGTGATGAAGTGAATCTGTGCTGATTCAGATCAAACTCTGTGATGAAGTGAATCTGTTCTGATTCAGATCAAACTCTGTGTTGAAGTGAATCTGTCCTGATTCAGATCAAACTGTGTGATGAAGTGAATCTGTCCTGATTCAGATCAAACTCTGTGTTGAAGTGAATCTGTCCTGATTCAGATCAAACTCTGTGTTGAAGTGAATCTGTCCTGATTCAGATCAAACTCTGTGTTGAAGTGAATCTGTGCTGATTCAGATCAAACTCTGTGTTGAAGTGAATCTGTCCTGATTCAGATCAAACTCTGTGTTGAAGTGAATCTGTCCTGATTCAGATCAAACTCTGTGTTGAAGTGAATCTGTGCTGATTCAGATCAAACTCTGTGTTGAAGTGAATCTGTCCTGATTCAGATCAGACTCTGAAGTGAATCTGTTCTGATTCAGATCAAACTCTGTGTTGAAGTGAATCTGTCCTGATTCAGATCAGACTCTGAAGTGAATCTGTTCTGATTCAGATCAAACTCTGTGTTGAAGTGAATCTGTCCTGATTCAGATCAAACTTTGTGTTGAAGTGAATCTGTCCTGATTCAGATCAAACTCTGTGTTGAAGTGAATCTGTCCTGATTCAGATCAAACTCTGTGTTGAAGTGAATCTGTGCTGATTCAGATCAAACTCTGTGTTGAAGTGAATCTGTCCTGATTCAGATCAGACTCTGAAGTGAATCTGTTCTGATTCAGATCAAACTCTGTGTTGAAGTGAATCTGTCCTGATTCAGATCAGACTCTGAAGTGAATCTGTTCTGATTCAGATCAAACTCTGTGTTGAAGTGAATCTGTCCTGATTCAGATCAAACTTTGTGTTGAAGTGAATCTGTCCTGATTCAGATCAAACTCTGTGTTGAAGTGAATCTGTCCTGATTCAGATCAAACTCTGTGTTGAAGTGAATCTGTCCTGATTCAGATCAAACTCTGTGTTGAAGTGAATCTGTTCTGATTCAGATCAAACTTTGTGTTGAAGTGAATCTGTCCTGATTCAGATCAAACTCTGTGTTGAAGTGAATCTGTCCTGATTCAGATCAAACTCTGTGTTGAAGTGAATCTGTCCTGATTCAGATCAAACTCTGTGTTGAAGTGAATCTGTCCTGATTCAGATCAAACTTTGTGTCGAAGTGAATCTGTCCTGATTCAGATCAAACTTTGTGTCGAAGTGAATCTGTCCTGATTCAGATCAAACTCTGTGTTGAAGTGAATCTTCTGTAAGTGAATCATGATGAGTGTGAATGTGTTTTTCAGTGAGGAATGAAACTGCAGTGACTCCAAACTCAGGTGAGTTTCAGCTGATAAACCTGTGTCTGATTTACTAATAAAACACTGATTCAGATCTGATTCAGACTCAATCCAGTTTGAATGTGAACAGACCTTTGTTTTCTGTCATATTGTCTGATATTTGTGATCATTGTGTGTTTTAAAGATGTTCTGGATGAAGTGACTCCGTCTCTCCAGCTCTCAGGTAAAACATCAAGAGCTTTAAACCCTTTCATCTTCAATATTGATTCATCATTGTTAGTGATCAGATGATTTGATATTTGATCACTTGTGTAGATGAGTTGTGGTGGCTGTTTGCTCTTTTCATCCTCATCTTCATCATCTTCATCTGTTTCATGCTGCGTAAAAGGATCTTCAGGTGAGTCCAGACTGATCTTTCCTAACATCGTACTTCAGTCTTTACATCTGACACTAGTTCACAAGAGCTCAGGTCATCATCAATCACATTTTCATTCATTTTATTAGGTTATTTTATGAATCTGTCATATTGAACAGCTTTCTAGAGTATGAATTTATATATTTGCATTAATTTTGTTGTAAGAAACAAAGGTGAAAATATCATTTATGATTTGACCTGTGTAGCAGTCAGTATCATCTCTGTCATAAAGTCAGATTTAATTATTAAATCATGAGACAGATCTCAAGTTTGAATTATCTCTGAATAAACAGAAAATACTTTGAATATAATAGTGTGTGATAATAAGTGTCAGTGTGTTTTCAGATGTTTTCAGAGGGAAGTGAGGTTCATCCGTCAGCATGAGTGAATCGAACTGAGAGAAAGAGGTGAATTAGATGGATGATGATGTAACATACAGCTGATACAGATGAATCTGAGCTGAATCTGAATGTGTTTCATGCAGGGATCTGGTGAAGGTCGTATCTGATGATCCTCGTTCACTGCAAGAATCCGAAACGGTTCGGTGTCCACCATCTGATGCTATGATTCAACATCATGACATACATTTTTAACATGAACTCAGCCGACAGTGCTTTATTTTTCCTTCACAAAGAAGCACAATTTCCAGACCCTTCACCAAGAAACAGATCATGAACCGACCATCTCTTCACTACTATTTACAGCAGCAAGTAAACATGAATGAACATCAGGAGATATGATAATGAAATCAATCATGTCTCATGTGATCCATCAATCAGTGTTTCAATAAATGTCAATAAAACAGCTGGACAACAATAATGTCACGTAACAACACATTTACCTCAGAAAAGACATTCAGTGACCATAAACTCTAGAGAGAAGCATTCTGATAAAAACTTTAATTCACTGAAATCATCTCACTTTTCTCTGTTTTAGCTTTTCCAGTTTAAAGGGGGAATACCAGTGTGTGGGTGTTTGTGGCTCAGCGTGCCAACATGCTTTTTATCAAGAGCTGAGTAAATGATTTTAGACTAAACACTTTAATTCACTGAAATCATGCCACTATTCTCTGACTCATTCTGTGTATTGTAGCTCCTCCAGTTTAAAGGGGAACACCTGTGTTGGTGTTTTTGTGTGTAAACTTGCTTTTTATCAAAAAGAGCTGCTCTGCAATCATTTAAATGTATCTTATTTTTTATTCATGCAAAGGTAATGATTAAGGAATTATGTGCATTGGCACAGTTATTTGAGTAGAACAATGATGACCACAAACACCACAGAAACGCTCCTAAATGTCCAACACAAATGAACATCTTTCCCTTATCTCAGAAATACATAATATATAACACTTCACTTCAACATTTACTCTCCTAAATCAGCAAAACAGACTGTAACTGTCGTCCTCCTTCATAAACACCAGCAGCATTTGATCTGTTTCTGACACTTCTCAGTCCTGATGTGTGTTGAGTGTCCGGCAGATGGCGCCAAATCCTCTCATTCAAACTCACTGTGTGTTTGTGCATAAACATTTTAATGAACACAAAATATGAATGCAATTAATGTCTAATGAATGTTGGTTTAAAGCACTTAATGACATTTTCCCTTTATCGTGTCCTAATCTAAAGTGAGAACTATTTACTATTTATTACAGTGAGCTGCAGTGGTGACCGATAAAAGATGATCTTTAACCTCAAACTTTTCAGTTCCATCAGCTTTGACTGTATAAACCCATCTACTTCCTTATGATTTCTTCTGTAACTAAAGTGTTCATTATTTGAATGACCTGATTCTTTATGAATTCAATTACATGTCTAATAAATGTTGGTTTAAAGCACTTAATTAATGACATTTTCTCTTTATCGTGACCTAATCTAAAGTGAGAACTATTTACTCCTGATAACCAATTAACAGTTTCTTTATTACGAGCTAATTAAATGATAATAATTGTGTTATTACAGTGGCGACTGATAAAAGATGTTCTTTAACCTCAAACTTTTCAGTTCCATCAGCTTTGACTGTATAAACACATCTCCTACTTCTTCTGTAACTAAAGTGCTCATTATTTGAATGACCTGATTCTGGATCTCATATAGTGCATTACAGGGAATGGTTTTCACGGCATGTTTCAGTTCAGGATCTTTTCTGAGGGTATACTCAAAGAGGGATAGAAACAGGTCACTACCACCATCCAAAAACAAGCTACTGTAAATGTGTCCTGGTGTCCGTTTGCACAGGGAAACTCGATCATGTCACTTATGTGTTTCTACCTTAAATGAATTCACTAACAGTGATTGTAAATATATTGTTATTACATTGTTAGCTAACTATGATTAAATATGTATGAAATTACAATTTAGAGTGATTTATTATCAGAGTTGATTGTCCAGATTATGTAATGTTGACATGAATTCTCTGTAAAGCTGCTTTGAAACGATCTGTATTGTGAAAGCGCTATACAAATATATGTGAAAGGATTTATGCTTGAGAGGTAATAGTGATTTTGTTGAAGTTGAAACCAGTTCTGATGCTCACTGTTGGCTCTTTCGGCGGTGGACAGGGGTCAGCATGGACACCCTGACTGGCTATTCAGTTATACAGTGTTTAGTAGGACACAACAGAGACTGTAATACATTGTGATGTTTGCCTACAGGAAAAAAGTATTGCGTTATCTGAGGAAAATACTGCTTGAGTGTATAAAGAAAGACTCTCACAAGAGTTATGCGACACGTGTTTATTGGTGTTTTGTCTGAGTGAGTAACATGTAAAGTGACAGAAGACATTGTGATTTAATAAAGACTTTACAGGTTACTGATGGCAGCACAACAGTCTCATTGTTAAAACATACTGCAGCAGCGCCATTCGACATCACAGGAACTTTAAAGACATGTAAAGATATTTTCAAGATGAAAAGCACTATGCAAATAAATGTGACTTGACTTGAAATGTGGAGCTTCAGCTGGACTGTGTTCTGTTGAGTGTGAGTGGATGGAGATGGACACAGATTGAATTTTGCTTCATGAAAATCACATCATTGCTCTGTAAGTTTTGTGTGGATCTGTTCAAACTCACATATATCATAGTTTTGTTTTTTCTGAAAACAAAGTATTAATGTATGAATTTGCAAATGTATAAAAGATTTATAGTTTTTTTAAGCTTGTTAGTTTTTTTTTTTTGTTTTTTTTTTGCATAAAAATCATTAGGAAAAATTGATTTTCTAAAATATATTTACTGAAGCACAGAGAATCTTATTTTTAAGTTAGAAAGATTTTCTAGGTTAGTAAGCACTACAAGTACAATCACAATGAACTTTGAAGTGCTGCTTTAGTAATAATGGTAATTTAAACCAACTTATCACAGCTTGTGCAGCAATAATCCCAGCTGCCATCAGTAGTGTGGCACCACAGGTAATCTTGACCATGTTTGCCACAAGGGTGATCAGGTTTGCAGGTTTTGCCTTTCACAGTGGAGTAGCAGTCATCAGAAGTACAGCACTCATGTTTTTTGCCATCATCTGTGTAGCACCATTGCTGGCTTTCACCATATTTGGCACAAGCATTGTCTCTGCGGCAGGACTGCCCGTTTTTAGCCTTACTTCTCCACAGTGGAGGACTGCAGTAATCCCAGCTGCCAGAGATTTTGTTACACCAGTAGTAATCCTTGCCGTATGTGCCGCAGGGGTGATCATCCTTGCATCGCTCTCCTTTATACGTGATGAGTGAGTACAGGGGTGAACACGCTATATAATAATAATAATAATAATATGTTTTATTTATTTAGCGCCTTTCAGGAACCCAAGGACGCTTTACAGAAAGTTGCAATATAATATGAATACATATAAGTATACAGTCAGTATCAATCATCCAGATGGAACAGACAAAGAAGGTTAATCAACATTAGACTTACAAAAAACAAGCACAGTGCTGGAAAGTTGAGGCAGACAATCAATTAACATAACATAAAGTGAATAAGTGTGTTTTGAGGGCAGTTTTAAAGGTCTGAAGAGAGGAGATATCTCGAAGGTTTTGTGGTAGCTTGTTCCAGAGCTTAGGAGCTGATATGCTGAAAGCCCTACCACCCACACTTGATAGACGGAACTTGGGTACTGCAAGCAAGTTTTCAGTGCTCGATCTCAGAGTACGGGCAGGGACATAGGGGATAATCATTTTGCAAAGGTAGGAAGGTGCTAAGCCATGACGAGCCTTAAAAACTAGAAGAAGAATCTTAAACTGGATGCGGTAATTAACAGGGAGCCAGTGTAGTTGCTGTAAGACAGGGGTGATGTGAGCTGATTTTTTGGTAAAAGTGAGGACCCTGGCAGCTGAATTCTGAATGAACTGCAAGCGATTTATGACTTTTTTGGGTAGACCATAAAACAAGGAGTTACAATAATCAAGACGTGAAGTTATAAAAGCGTGAACAACAGTTTCTGCATCTTTGAGATTTAGTGAGGGTCTTAAACGGACAATGTTGCGAAGATGGAAGAAACAGGACTTGACAAGTTGATTGATGTGGGGTTCAAAGCTTAGCCTAGAATCGAACAACACACCGAGGTTTCGAATAGTGGGAGAGGGTTGAACCAGGACACCGTCAATGTTAACAGAAAAATCGTGTTGGGTGAGATCAAGGGATTTAGGAGCTACTAGCAGAATTTCAGTTTTTTCCATATTCAACATTAAGTAGTTTTGAGCCATACATATTTTGAGATCGTGTAAGCAAGATGTTAAGGAAGGGGGAGGAAAAACAGAGTTAGGTTGTACAGTGAAATAAATTTGTGTGTCGTCAGCATAACTGTGAAAATTAAAGCCATGGCGCCGGATGATCTGACCTAGGGGAAGTGTGTAGATTAAGAATAAAAGTGGACCAAGGACAGATCCTTGAGGCACTCCACGGGAGAAGGTGACAGAATGAGAGTTGAATTTGTCAATGCTAATGAACTGTTGCCTGTCTGTGAGATATGAATTTAGCCATTGTAGAGCCGTTTCTGAAATGCCGATTGCAGACAATCGGGACAAAAGTACAGAGTGACAGACGGTATCAAAAGCGGAAGTCAGGTCCAAAAGGACCAGAATGCTGAGGACACCAGAATCAGAGGCGAGGAGGAGATCATTCACCACTTTGAGAAGAGCAGTCTCTGTTCTGTGGAGGGGGCGAAAACCAGACTGAAAGGGTTCCTGCAGATTATTTTTGTCCAAGTGAGTCTGCAGTTGTGTGGCAACCACTTTTTCTAGGACTTTAGACAAAAAAGGAAGATTGGAAATTGGTCTAAAGTTACTCAGTCTGGCCCGAGGTACACCTGTAGCCCTTGAGATTGTCCTTGTACAGACAGGGAGAAGAGCAGCAGGGCTTGGTGTTGCTTGAACAGGGCGAGCCATCAGCTGCAATAATGCGCTTCTTTGAGTCCAACTGGCATTCAAAAGATTCTTTTCTGTAATTAGTTATAAGACAAACTCTTTCAGTAGAAACCTTCAGGTTTTCTGTCACAGTGGAATAAGCGCTCCTACTGTTGAAGGTTAATTTTACACTCATGTCAGTCATCTCGACATCCTCTCCAGGTGATAAGCTATAAGTGCTGATTGATTGGAGCGCATTAATTGTGTCCTGCACATCTAGGGTCCCCGGACTTGATTCAACGGCAGATTGATTAATTTCTGAAATGCTTTCTTAACCTCATTTAATTTTGCATTGTCCTCAAAACAATCATCCACAAAGATCGTAATATTTGCAAGCTTATAGAGTTGATTGAGCCGATTGTTCAGCGCTGAGACACTCATCAGGTTTACTTTACCCTCCGGCAGGTTTTCTCCTATATAGCCGAAGGAAAAAGAGTAATCATCATTATAACTGTGTTTATAGCAGACAGCCGTCCAGATGTGAGAGGGCACCGTCACCCTGTTAGAGTCCTCAGGTTTTTCCCTCTGTGGTATTCGTTTATTTGCATCAGGTACTGTACCCGTGACAATGTAGGCAGTTCCTCGATCACTGTTGAGCTTCTCTGTCAAAAATCTCTTCAAAGTGCTCTCCCAGTTCTTCCACTGGATACGGTTGAAACACGCGTCCATAGGTGCTGCATTGGTCAGGGTAAATGTTGCCATACGGCCGTCATCGGTGCATGAGAAGCTGTTGGGGTTCAGGTGTCCTCGATCATATCCGGTCTCACTGTAGTCGCTGCTGATGGCTTGATTTACTTTATAAGCATCTTGATTAAATTTATTCTCAGTGACCATATAATTAAAAGTGGAGGCAGTTTTGGAAATCTGCAGAAGAAATATATTAGATGGTTATGTAACAGGATTAAGTGTGTGACAGTCATCAATGATTTGTGCTTTTCCTATTCCGTACTGGGGGTGGCACTGTTGAGCATATATACGGTCATGGTCACGCTATCGGATGGCTTGTGAATATTGCTGTTTTAGCCGCATTGCATTTATGTGTTAATGCTACATTTAATTAGTGATGGGCAGATCGAGGCTTAGTGAAACACTGAAGCAGTTGAATCAAATGTGCCGTGAGGTTTCGAGGCTTCGAAACAATCTGACACCCGACTCTACGGTGACTTCTAGTGGTCATAACAGTGTAAATGCAACAAAACTCACACTAAACATGCATAAAAACACCTTTTACAAATCTATTGCAAATATTGAAAGTAAAATCTATCAAATTTCTCAAGAGGTGTGTTCGACATCGGCTGCGGCTGGATGTAACCGATCGGCGAGATTAGCCGCGTGCA
This sequence comes from Megalobrama amblycephala, assembly GCF_018812025.1. Taxonomy (NCBI): domain Eukaryota; kingdom Metazoa; phylum Chordata; class Actinopteri; order Cypriniformes; family Xenocyprididae; genus Megalobrama; species Megalobrama amblycephala. Next base: position 51,008,740 of record NC_063044.1, on the reverse strand, counting down.
GGCGGGGAGGAGCTGAAAACGGAGACGTGAAGTCAGACACATTCTGCTTCCCATACTGACGCTCGCGCTGCGTTTGCATCGGTTTGCATACTTTATCACAGCTTGATGCAAAAACTTGAGAAAATGAGATCCAGGCAGTAGAAAAAGTTGATGAAAAATGATTTATTCATTACAATTAAATTTAGCCTCACACGCAAACTTTAATCGATAATGAAAATACCTAATAAAACCAAAAGGTAAAATAACCATCATAAAGTATTAGTCAATAGTTAATAATAAAATTTAGAGTATTGTAAAATAGAGAGTATTGTATCTAATAGATGAAAATAATTAAAACATTTGCAGATATGAGAGAAACAGAACCCTTGTGAAAAAGAAGTGCACTTAATTGTATTGAAAGTGTACTTTTTGTGTACTTCAAGTCTTAAAAGTATACTTTTTAAAAAGTGCACTTGCAGATAATATAATATAATTAAAATTAAAGGCCACTTAATTGTACTTAAAAAGAATATACTTTAATGACAATATTTATTAACACGCTTAAGTGCACTTTTTAAAAATGCACTTTGTAATAATGTCAAATTAAGTTTTACTTAAAGAAAGTACACTTTAATGACAATATTTATTAACACGCTTAAGTGCACTTTTTAAAAATGCACTTTGTAATAATGTCTAATTAAATTTTACTTACAGAAATTACACTTTAATGACAATATTTCTAAATATGCTAAAGTGCACTTTTTAAAAATGCACTTTTTAATGATCTCTAATTAAGTTTTACTTAAAGAAAGTACACTTTATTGGCAATATTTATTAACATGCTTAAGTGCACTTTTAAAAAATGCACTTTGTATTAATGTCTAATTAAGTTGTACTTAAAGAAAGTACACTTTAATGACAATATTTACTAACACGCTTAAGTGCACATTTTAAAAATGCATTTTGGAACAATGTCTAATTAAGTTTTACTTAAAGAAAGTACAATTTCAAGACAATATTTCTAAACACACTTAAGTGCACTTTTTTAAAAATGCACTTAATTTTTACTTAATTATGACTTTATAGTGTTTTAAATAAGTACACTTATTTTGATGTATTGACTAATATGCTAAAGCACATGAAAAAATAATTTATTTTAATTTCAATTTAAGTGTGTTGTCCAAAATGACATTTGTTAATGTATTTTAAATATGCTTAGTCTTTAATATATAATATACTGTGTGCATTAATACACCTGAAATGTATTTTTCTTTTGAATTTTAATACACTTGCTTATACAGTATAATCCAGTACAACTTATTGTTGAAATTTTTATCACTAGCTCCTGCTCTAAACTTAATTAGTGTCAGTTTTCTACATAATATTTGACATAAAATGTCATTTGTGGAGTGCTGAATTTGTGATACTTAATGCAATAGTGCTGTACTTTACATATGTGTCTAATAATTTTAATATCATTATGTTGTTCTAAGTCGAATAAACATATTTAATTGCATTAGTTGCAAGCAAAGGTTTAACAAATCTAAACAAAATTAATTTGAATTCATATTCAGTTAAAATACATTAATAATTTTAATCAGACTAAACTGTAAAAATGATTGACTTTTAGTTAGGTGAATGAGTCAAGTTCCCTAAACGTACAGTCGAACTACAACAATGAACTAGAAAAACTACAATTTGAACAGAAATTAAATCATGCACGTATTATAGCCTATAAACTTTTTGTTTAATGCGCATGCGCCAGAATACTACGTCATGACGGCGCACTACTTCACCAGAGTTTGAAAATTGCACTTTCAGCCATCTTTCTGTGATCGCGATGCGCGAGGCAACTCTGCTGATCAAAGAAGAAGAAAACAAAGGAGTGCACGTTTGGATGACTACAGATGAGACGTTATGTACTACAAATAAAGAAGCAAGTAAGTATCTTGATATATGCCCACATAACACACATACGTCGGGCCGATGTTGTCTCGATGGACAAAGTTCCATCGCCGGGATGTAGCTCACGGAGCGTTTGCTCATCGGGAAAATGTCGCCGAGACGTCGGCCTCTGATCGCGAATGCTCTCCGGCCGATGTTTGGACGATGCAAAGCTGTAAATCCTGGCCGCTGTGCAGGGGCTTTCTAGGGCCTTTATTTATTTAGGCTGAACCTTTCAGGCTACACCCAGATGGCACATAATTAACCTAGAATCGATGTTTCTCACGACATCAAAGACCAACGTCAGACACGCCATTCAAAACTAACGGAAAATCGACGCGGATGGTTTGCTTACCTTATGCTGAAACGATGCTGATTTCAGTTGAGCTTAAGTTTTACACAGTTAACACACTTTCGTTTTTATAAATCTCAACTACTTAATATTAATAGATAAATGAGCACGTTTATGTAATAATCACACATCACATTCAGTTAACATTGTTTTAATATTTACAAAATACAGTTACATATAGCCTGCATGTTTAGAGCATACATCCTCCTATACAAACCGTCAATATGACTAATAGAGAAGGCATTTACATTTAAATACACAGAGGATTACATGAAAATTACAGGCTAAACAGTCTCAAGTTAAAAAATTAAAAGCAACATTTACTCATGAACAAAACTGGTCATGTTCTTTTGTACCAAACATGTTATTTTTATTGGAGCACAAAAGGAGATGTAAGGCAGAACATCACAGAGACTGACAGCCTCAGTCACAATTCACTATCACTGTTTCTTTTCTAATGGTGATTGAGACTAAGTGACTCTCTCCTTTTGTGTTCCACAAAAACAAGACATAGGGGTGAGTTGATGGTTTATAAAGAAATCTTACCCTTGAAAACGGAGGACAGAAGAATATAGCAGATGAAATTGGTTTTCCTTTGTAATTAAAATGTAAGTTCCTCGCTCTTGTATTATCAGGAATGTAAACTCCTTGGGTGAAAAAGGTGACAAAGATGTAACCCACAATTTCAATAGCATAGACAAAACTATTTTTAATTACTTAAAAAAAAAAAAAAAAATACATATTATGGGCCAAAAAAAGAGGTTTAACCCACACTGAAAAATCATGAAATGCCCATGAGAAGGATGCAATACTAGAGAAACCGGAAAATTAAAGTATGACCATTGGACGAGAAATACTGATTGGCTCAGCAGGGTTCAGCCAATCCCTCGTTAACAATATTCACTTGTTTATATATTGATTATACACAAAATTGAATAGTAGTTAATAAGATAGGCGTGGTTTGTTATTGATAAAATGAGACTGGAAATTTAATCAGAATATTGTCTCAAATTATGCATGTGCTGTATAATATATAGTATTATTGTAGCAAAACTGAGCACCTGTGACAGTGGAATTTGTAGTTTTCTTTTCTCTCTCACAAACACAACAGTTAAATTTGTACTAATCTTATTCTACGAATTCATATTATTAAACTCATAGGTGCAAATTTTTGCTGATCATTCAAATAAATGACCTGTAATGAAAAAATCCTATCATCCATAAAAATGACTTCCTATCCCTCTCTAACATAGTCTTAAATATTAATTGTAAAATAGTAGCATTTATAATAAATAATTGGCTACTTTTCATTTCTTGCCAAAACCATGATTCTACAGTGCAAGGCAATTTCGGGGTGGTGCTGTGTTGATTACTGATTGATTAATAACGACAAGAACATGTTTATCAATGGATAGAGCACGTGTTTGAGTGGGATGTCACATACTGATATGTCATATGTGAGATCTCGCATATCAGTTCACAAATAAAATCTGTCCATGACTTCACACTTTTGATACAGGTGAACAGCAACTGCAGAATAAAGGTGTGGTCACACTACGCTTTTCATTCCATTGACCTCCATTCATATGCACACAAATGCGGGAGACCAGAAACGCAAGCTCATGCAAAAAAGTTTGGTTTGGAACTCTGACCTGCGAATTCGCATCACACGACTATGTGTAAAGAGTACAAAATCGCTACATGAAGGTGTGACCTCTTGGCTAAATTTAAAAAAAAAATTAGTAAAGTCGAGTAGACTATATTTTTATATTTTGAATATACTATTTGTTAAATGTTGAATTCATGTTTATAAAAAGACTCTGCAGACGTCATATCACGCCAGTTACAGTGTCCGAAGAAATTTCGCAAGCTCAAAGTAATGTGTCCGCAGCTTAAATGTGAGCATATGAATATCTTAATTTCTGTTTCGTAGAATAGGACTTGTGCACCATCAGAAAAGATTTTGAAAAGGTTTAACTGTTGTGTTGTTTGTAAGAGAGAGAAAAGTTTGCAACTTCTAAAAAACATTGTGTGATTATTCTTTACAACTAGAAATCCCAGTGTCACAGGTGCTCAGTTTTGCTATAGTAATACCCTCTCAGAACATGGTAGTAATCAGCCATCCATGCAAAAGCAGAGGTCAGTGTGGTGTACTGTTGGTACATCTGTCCAGGCCAATATCTGATGTCTTCATGCCTTCAGCTGGGGATCCCAGAGACCCTGCAATAAAAATATTAGAGTTCAAAATCCATTGTACATGTAATGTACTAATACATTATTAAAATCCTGTTAACATTAGTTAAAGGAATAGTTCACTTTTAAATAAACTTTTCCTGATAATTTACTCACCCCCATGTCATCCAAGATGCCCATGTCTTTCTTTCTTCAGTCGAAAAGAAATTAAAGTTTTTGATGAAAACATTCCAGGATTTTTCTCCTTATAGTGGACTTGAATGGGCACCAAACGGTTGAAGGTCAAAATTAGTTTCAGTGCAGCTTCAAATTGTTCAACACGATCCCAGATGAGAAATAAGGGTCTTATCTAGTGAAACCATCGCTCATTTTCTGAAAAAAATTGAAAATTATATAAGTTTTAACCTTAAATGCTCATCTTGAACTAGCTCTCTTCTTCTCCTCTATTTGAATTCCAGCAGTGTAGACGCTGCTAAGCGTATTACTGCCCTCCACAGGTCAAAGTTTGAACTACTTGTTATATGCAATATGCTAGTTCAATAGAAGAAGAGAAGAAGAGAGCTAGTTCAAGATGAGCATTTAAGGTTAAAACTTATATAATTTTCAATTTTTTCAGAAAATGAGCGATGGTTTCTCTAGATAAGACCCTTATTTCTCATCTGGGATTGTGTAGAACAATTTGAAGCTGCAGTGAAACTAATTTTGACCTTCAATCGTTTGGTGCCCATTCAAGTCCACTATAAGGAGAAAAATCCTGGAATGTTTTCATCAAAAACTTTAATTTCTTTTCAACTGAAGAAAGAAAGACATGGACATCTTGGATGACATGAGGGTGAGTAAATTATCAGGAAAAGTTTATTTAAAAGTGAACTATTCCTTTAATGCACTCTGAACTAACATGAACAAACAATGAACAACTGTATTTTCATTAACTAACATTAACGAAGATTAGTAAATACAGCAACAAATGAATTGCTCATAGTTCGTTCATGTTAGTTAATACATTAACTAATGTTTAACAAATGAAAACGTCTTGTAAAGTGTTACCAAATATTTCAGTAAAACGTTATTTAAGAATGTATCAGTAAAAAATACATACAAATAAATAACTCAAAAAAGACCTAGAGAAAATATATTAATGACCATAACATCCTGTTATCATATAGTTTATCATAAATTCAAACAATATAACATTATTTGTCACCTCATCTCATTTCGCTGATTATTTGACCCTAAAGGCTTTTCACAGACACTCTCACTGAAACAACCAGGGGTTAAAGGGTTAGTTCACCCAAAAATGAAAATTCTGTCATTTCATTACTCACCCTCATGCCGTTCCACACCCATAAGACCTTTCGTTAATCTTCGGAACACAAATTAAGATATTTTTGTTGAAATCCGAAAGCCAGCAATGACATTTCCTCTCTCAATATCCATAAAGGTACTAAAAACATATTTAAATCAGTTCATGTGAGTACAGTGGTTCAATATTAATATTATAAAGCGACGAGAATATTTTTGATGCGCCAAAAAAAAAAAAAAATGTGATAGCCGATTTCAAAACACTGCTTCAGGAAGCATCGGAGCGTTATGAATCAGCGGTTCAGAGCGCCAAAGTCACGTGATTTCAGCAGTTTGGCGGTTTGACACGCAATCCGAATCATGATTCGATACGCTGATTCATAACGGTCCGAAGCTTCATGAAGCAGTGTTTTGAAATCGGCCATTCACTATATAAGTCGTTATTTTGTTTTTTTGGCGCTCCAAAAATATTCTCATCACTTTATAATATTAATATTGAACCACTGTACTCACATGAACTGATTTAGATGTGTTTGGAAATGTCATTGCTGGCTATGGAGGCCTCACGGAGTCATCGGATTTCAACAAAAATATCTTAATTTGTGTTCCAAAGATTAATGAAGGTCTTAAGGGTGTGGAACGGCATGAGGCTAAGTAAATGACAGAATTTATTTTTGGGTGAACTACTAACCCTTTAATGATTTTAAAATGTGATTTTTTTCAAAAACACAAAAAATCTTACAGACCCCAAACTTTTGAGCAGTAGTGTATGTCTGAGGATTTGCTTACTGGTTATATGGTTTTTAGCCTGAGATTTTCTTCGACAAGAGTGCAGGCCATCAGCATGGAAGAATCTAGGAACATAACAAACAGTTTATCACAGAGCCTATATAATGTCAGGTTCATTAGAATCAAACCAGCTACAGCAGAGGTGAAATGCAGGTAAGAGAAAGTAGAATATACAGAATATATATACAATAATTTCTTAACAGAATTAGTTTTAGGCTTACTTCATTTTATATTGCTCTGTGTTACTTATGTTTGGATGTCAGAACCTTACAAACTGTAATATTAAAAAAATAATTTTGCAAAAGAAAATAACATGCATGGTGATATAGGTAAAATATTTTGTGGGCTAACACTTTGGTATGGGAAACATATTTACTATTAACTTTTGCCTCAAACTCTTAATATACTGCTTATTAATAGATAGTAAGGTAGTTATAGCGTTTAAGGGTGGATATCAGTTAGGATTTAGGGATGAATAAGGCATTAATATCTGCTTTATTAGTAATAATAAACAGCCAATATGCAAGCTAATAAGCAACTAGTTTAAAGTGAGAATTGTTCCCCATACTAAAGTGTTACCCTTTGAGGAAAAAATGCGTATGAAGTTACTCAGTTCACCTGATTTTTCTAAAGTTAACGTTACTCCTGTCAGCAGCTCTTCCCCCTCCGGTGTTGTAGATTTATTTTTTCACTCCTAAAATCACAGAACATTTTTTCTTCAATGTGATTGGTATTAAATTATCAAACATTAAATGTAATCGAGGTAATCTGTTTACCATGAGAGATCATTTCATTTCGTTTCATTTGATTTTCGCGCTTCCTGTAAGTGATGTCATATAGCAGTTTATATATATAACTATTAAAGCCTCTCTTCTGAACATAAAGATGTGATTAAAAACGCAGACTTTCATAAGAGATCAGTCTATTAGCCAAACAGTTCTGAAAACGGTTATGCTAACGGACTTTTTCGAAGAAAATAAACTATTTCAATAAAGTAAATATTCGACAGAAGCGTGTCAATTACAGGTAAGAAACGTATCCAGAACAGTTTTATATCATTTATGTGATCTTAGGGACTAAACTCACCTGAAAGCAGAGAAAACAACAGCGAGAGACGGAGATTTTGCTGCTTGTCCGTTACTGCGTTTCACCGTTACCATGGTAACTTCTCCAGTGTTTGAACGTTCAAAGCGCGCGCCCATTAAAACACGTCAAAGTCACGCAGTATTTACATAAATAAACATCTAACGTACCATTACCAGTTTATGACCTGATCCTTTTATTTTGCGGAGGACGAGTTATGTTCAGATAATTTGGCTACTTACAAAAACTTTTCTGAGCTAAACAAGCTGAGCTGACCATCTGCCCTTCGCCTCCGAGAAATTGAGATTACAAACTGCCTGTTGTAAACCGAGTGCCTTAGTAACTTTAAAGTGTCAAAGAATTAACAAAAGATTTTTCTAATTTACTTAAAATGAAAACTTACCTGAAAACCACAGATGTCGCCGGAGTCGCCATTTCTCTCGTCGGTTGCAGAGATGAATGGTCACGCGCAAACAGAAAAGCGCGGCATATCGGCCTGCAGTCGTGATCCGACCCAAAGCCGACGAGCTGGAGATAGAGCTCTGACTGAAGACACGCGCCTATGCCTGGCCGATCCTTATTAGATGTTACAGATATGAGGCCGACGTCGGCCACATGTATGTGTGCTATCTGGGTGCTCACTTCATTTTTATTTTTTCACCGTAACATAGCAGTTCTTATTGCCATTAAGAGTGTAACTTGTTTAGTTTAATCGCAATATGGAGGGGAATTAATCATGTTTACTGTATTTTTTTAATGATTGCATTATAATAATTTCTTATATGTGATCGCGTGTGTGGGCGTTTAAAGAATTTGGTTGCTGAAAATATTTTAATTGAACTCTGACTTTTTAAATCATTTGAAATGACTTAAGGTTAAATTTGCAGAACTAAATTCAAAGATCTGATCTTGTAACATTCAAAGACATTTACATTTAATCCATCTAAACGCTAATATAACCACCAGTAATGTTCAATATATCACCCCCTCTAGAAATACTGCTTATAATCTATTTTTCTTTTTGCATTTGAAAAGTGAGGTGTTCAATTACTGTCTGTGTTTGTAATATGTAATATTTTTGTGCTTATCTAGTTATATATTCATTTTGTAGGATCAGTACAGATCTGTCAATGGAGATACAGTGCAAGCTGTGTGGAATCAAAGACCCGTATTGATGAGGTGATGTTACAAGTTTTGCCATTAATTCTGCCATTAATTCAGCCAGCACACCCTGATCACACATTACAAGCTAAACACTACCATCAACTATCCTTATAGCTTTTAAATGCTTTGAATCTTTTCTATTTGCAAGTAATAAATTCTCACCTGTGCACTTACAAATCCCCATCTCATCATTATATATTTATAATGATATTATATCATTATTTTCAAAGCAAAACGCATTCTGTGTGAACGCCCGCTCAATTTGCTTGGGTCTTGGGTTATTTATCTATATTTGTGTAATTGATAAAGTTATGTTTAATTCCTTGTAAAGTAGGAATAAAAATGTTTATAAAGATGTTCTCTATGTTTAAAGGCCAGTGTCAGTGAAGATGGTGTGGTCACTGGAATCCTGGTGTTTGTGGGAAATGTGAAGGATGTTCTCCCAGGATTCTACTACAGTGTTGTCCTGATGACTGAGGTAATTCATCTTAGGTGATGCAGTTGCGGTCAAAAGTTTACTTACACCTTGCAGAATGAACTGCTTCATCAGGGAAGTACTAAATAAAAAGACAACATGCAAATTTTTATCATCCCTTTTATTGTTAAAATTATTTTGCGAATACTGCAAGGTGTTAGGGTGATTTGCCTACAGTGGTTTAGGCTGCAGGATGGCCGAATGACTAAAGAAACGTTATCAGACAAGAAACTTATAGTTTTCTACCATCTTGCTATTACCACCCACTGCCACTTATACCAACAACGGAAATAAGTGCAGTTATAATAGCAAAATATGTGGGAGATCATTGCACATCAAAGTTATTACCTAATCAAAACTAGTTAGCACATAATTTATAATTGAAATAGTTTAATAATATTTGGTTTAGGACTGCATGATATTGGCCAAAAAAAAATTCTGCAATATATATTGCGATATGAAAAAAATTCACCAGATGACTTAAATAGCTCTATTTGGAAAGAAGTAATCATTCTAGGAGGATTGGGTTGATTTGAGTGAATGCACATAGAAAATAATGAACAAATTATAAGCATAGATAAATATAGAACAAAGATACAAATTAAATAAATAGTGCTTTATATTTTTCAGCTAAGTCTAACAGTATTCAGTAGGGCTGGGTATTGACAATGTTCACAATTCAATGAGATTTCTATTCACAAGCTTGCAATTCGGTTTCGATTCAATATCGTTTATTTTGGATGTATATCAGATACAGTTAATGACAAATTTTCTTGAGGAAAAAAAATCTCTCAAATAATGCTATAAACTAGACGAGGGAGTCACTTGGTACTATATTACTATAATATTGAAGGTTAAAATTAACTTATTTACATACAAACACTTAAATTACAATAAATCGTTTTTTATAATAAAGTTATAATACTAACTTTAGAATTACATAATCATATTTCTACTCCAATTCGTTTTTCGAAATATAAACATTTAAATCATGGCTGTTATAAATAATTTATTCAAACATGCATTAAATACATAAATTAATTATAAATAAAATAAAAATTTAAAATAAAATTATAATGAATATGTAACGTGGTGCATATAATTAGCAGAATGCTCCTCTCTATAGCTGACTAATGAGTTTATGCTGAATATGATTTTTCTGAAGTAAATGTGACGTTACGTGACATTGTTTACAAGCTGTTTTATTGACATCTTTCCACGGATGAAACACTGATCTGAGCGATTAAATGTGACGTGTTATGGATCAGTTGTACTGTATCTTGTAACATACCTTCAGATGTTCATTCATATTTATTTCACACTGTAACTGGTATTAAAGTGGAGGAAATGATCGTTACACAGTACACATCTTGGCTTCAATCACTATCAGCAACTCTTTGCCTTTAGGAATACCAAATGTGTCTAGGAGGGTGGTGGAAAAGGACATCAAATGTCTTTGTTCATTTTTGATTATTTTCAAAACTACAAAGGTGTATATAAACTTTGGAGTGCAACTATATATCTATATCTATTGCTTTCATTCAATTGAGCCAATTATAATAATGGACTGACTCTGTTTACAAACAATTGTTTTCCTTCTGTTTATCTTTTTCCTCAAGGTATTATTTTTTTTTACTTTCCTGCCTCTTTGCAACATGTCCATTTATGCATACTGTGTAGAGATGGTGCGCAGCTTCATGGACATTTGAGGTTTTCTGCCGATGAAGAGCTTCTGGGACATTGACATAAACAGCACTTTTTCCTACAACTTCAAAAAAGTTGGTGATAGACAATTTTGGTTTCTTGTTTTTGTGCCTTTGGAATTTGTCAAGTTTTTTGTTTTGTTTTGTTTTGTTTTTCTTTTCAAAATTACATTCACTGTAATGCTGGAGAAAGATTTTAGAAGAATCCTTTTGGTCCTGTTTAATGTTCGATGCTAGTAAAGGTTTCAGAGCTTATAAGTAACTAGGTTCGATAACACTTTACAATAAGGTCTCATTTGTTAACATCAATTAATATATTAGACAGCATGATCTAACTATGTGCATTAACTTTTTTACAGTATTTATTCATCTTTTGTTAACATTAGGTAATAAAAAATATAGTTTTTTCAAGTTAGTTAATAAAATGTATAGTCATTGTTCATGTTAGTTTACAGTGCATTATCTATTAACATATGTAACTTTTGATTTTAATCATGCATAAGTAAATGTTAAAATGAATATTAACCAGGATTAATAAATGCTTTAAAGTATTTTTCATTCATAGTTCATGTTAACTAAAATAGTTAACTAATAAAAAGTTATTGTAAAGTGTTACCCAAAGTTTTGAATCTTTTCTTTTCTTTACATTTTGTTTGTATACATTTTTGTTTGTATCTTATTTATCATCTTATAGATCATACCGAATGATTTTATCTGAAAATGTAAAAATGCAGAAAGTGATGGGTAGGTTAAGCTTTAGGTACTTTCTATGTGACGGAGAAAATGATGCATATAAGCCTCTCTGTCCTCCAGACTCTTTCTAAATGAGAGTTAAAGTGTTGTAATTGTTTGTGTTTGTATAGTGTTTCTTGGGTTTTTCTTGTGCATCAACAAAAAGGTTTTTGTGTATTTGTTTTAGAGATTGTTTTGTCGATAAATGTAGAGGGTTTCAATTTGCATTTGTGTTGATTGCAATATTTTGAAATACACTAAATTGTAACTAAAAATAACAAATGTAAATAATGTAATTACAAATGTATTAAATGATATAACAGTGTACATGTAAATTACATTGAAGTATATTTTAGTTCACATTAATTGCTTGCCAGTACATTCGGAAGTACACTTTTACCATATTTCAAAGTACATAAAAAATTGTATTAAAGTCGCACTTAAGTAGTTTAAAAAAAAAATCACTCAGAAATTCAACTTATTGCATTTAATATGAACTTAATCTGTGATACATTTAAAATTAATTACAAATAGAATGCACTTAAGCGGCTGAAAACATTACATTTAATTCACACTTAAGTGTATTAATAACTGATATTAAAATATATTTTAGTTCACATTAATTGCTTGTCAGTACATTAAGCAGTGCACTTCAACTATATTTTAAAGATACTAGACGCAATTATGAAGGTTATCATAAAGTTGTATTAAAGTACCACTTAAGTTGTTCAAAAAAATCACTCAAAAGTTCAATTTATTGCATTTAATATTAACTTAATCTGTGATACATTTGAAATTAATTACAAATAGAATGCACTTAAGCGCTGAAAACATTACATTTAATTCACACTTAAGTGTATTTATAACTGATATTAAAATATATTTTATTTCACATTAATTGCTTGTCAGTACATTAAGCAGTGCACTTCAACTATATTTTAAACATACTAGACATAATTATGAAGGTTATCATAAAGTTGTATTAAAGTACCACTTAAGTTGTTCAAAAAAATCACTCTAAAGTTCAACTTATTGCATTTAATATGAACTTAATCTGTGATACATTTGAAATTAATTACAGATAGAATGCACTTAAGCACTGAAAACATTACATTTAATTCACACTTAAGTGTGTTCTTTTTAAGTATATTATTTGTGCAATAAGTACACTTTATAAAAGTATACTAAAGTGCACTTTTTTTTTCACAAGGGTTCTGATGGTCAGAGATCCAGTCTTTTGGTCCACCTGCAATCTGCCTCTGAATCCAGCATCATCAGTGACAAAAAATGAAGTCAAATCTGCCTTTCTTGCTATTTGAGATATGACAGAGTCATTAGGTCCAAACAGCCACAGTATGGTATCATCGTTGTTTATTTCAGTAATATCAGTGTATAGAGTGACAGAATCTCCCTCCATCACCGTTTCATCCGCCTCTGCACCAGACACACCGTCAGCGAACGTTACAAACGCGGATGTCCCCCGAAAGTCCGATAGCGAACCTCCAGTCATCTTTAATCAAGTCTTTCTCGATTTGTGTCAATACACACCAGTAACGTCATCTGATAAATGTTTAAAATGAATTAAATTAAATGTGAACTTCAAAGGGGAAAATCCCTTAAAGTGTGCATCTCTACCATATCCTCCTTTAGTGTGTGTGTGTGTAGGTGTGTGTGTAAGAGAGAGAGAGAGAGAGAGTCCTGCGGTTTCTGATTAAAAACTGAGCGAGAAACACACGCTTCAGTCCAGCAGACCTTCAAGTCTAACTCTGGATTACTGAAGGGTTCATTAAAATTCAGTGTCTCATCCATGAGGATGTAATGATGGAGAACAAGCGTTTGGGGGTTTGAGAACCAGAATCTTTATTAAGATACAGATAAATGCACATCAATTGTATTCAGTTGTGCTGCAGGCACTAAAGCAGTCCAGTTCATTAGTCAAACGCATTTATGTTGAAATAATGAAGATCGCGAGCACCCTTCTGAAACCTAAACTTGACTAATGGGACACCCTACGGTCACGCGCACTCGCAGCCATTGTAAGTGCACAAGACCGGAAGTGCACATGAAGTGTGCCATTTGAGATCGATCCACCAACGCACATGAGTTGAGAAGGGTGGGAGAACACAACGCTTTTGACCTTTTATCACTGATAGAGATACTTGTGTTGTTGATCAGTGCTGTATTTGAGAAATGTGATTTATTTTATTTGGAAGAATAAACCATGATAAAGGAAAGAATTGAAATGAAAGAATATCAGAAATATATGGAGGAGCCAAACCATTCAGACCCTTATAAACGAATGAAATATGTTCCAGTCAACAGTAGAGCGGCAGCATTTTGGACAAATACAATACTTTTTTTTGTTGTCAAAAGTCAAAGCAGCATTAAAAGTAACGCCTAAATTTGTATAATGGTATCCTAGACATCCTAAAAATGGTACACTCTAAAAAATGCTGGGTTAAAAACAACCCAAGTTGGGTTGAAAATGGACAAACCCAGCGATTGGGTTGTTTTAACCCAGCGGTTGGGTTAAATGTTTGCCCAACCTGCTGGGTAGTTTTATTTAAACCAACTATTGTTTAAAAATTGCTATATGGCTAGCTTAAAATGAACCTAAAATAGTTGGGAAATTAAAAACCAGATGCAATTAGAGGCAACAATAATAGACAAAAGGTGAATGTTTATTAATAAGCTTTAATATTTTATTAATATAAATTTAATAGTTTAATAGTTTATCAATATACATTTATTAATAAGCAATTTAATAAATGTTTATTGTTTAATAATTATTCATTGAACATTAATAAATGTTCATTTACAACATACTTTGGGTTAATTTTAATCAAGCAATACAGTAATTTTTAAACAATAGTTGAGTTAAATAAAACTACCCAGCAGGTTGGGCAAACATTTAACCCTACCACTGGGTTAAAACAACCCAATTGCTGGGTTTGTCCATTTTCAACCCAACTTGGTTTGTTTTTAACCCAGCATTTTTTAGAGTGTATACATGTGTAAAGAAAATAAAATTGAGCCCTGTGGAACCCCGTACAAAAACTGTTGAGAAGACGAATAGTTGTCTCCACAGAAAATCTAGCATTTATGTGCTGCCATATTCACATTCTTAAACAAAAGAGAACTCAACACGATCACATGAGAATGCGCATCAATAGTACGAGTGTGTAATCTCGTGGAATGTATGGCGTGTATACGATACGCGGTTTTTCGCGTGCATATGATACGCTCTTTAAGGCGTCTATATAACACGCTCGGTAGTCTTGGGTAGGATTAGTGGCGTGGGGTTCGTGCCTATAATAGTACGCCATAAAGTGTGCATCATATGCACGCTGGCCAAAACTCATTTTGGCGTATACATTCCACGAGATTACACACTTTTATTATTGATACGCATTTTTCCCCGTATAGTGCTTATGTCTAAACCCTACCTGCCATTTTCACATTCTTGTACATGAAGAATTCACTTTACATAATGTAAATTGCATGTTTTATTTTATCTTATGTGTTAGTTTTATTATCTTTTATAAAATTGCACAGCACACGTTGTTTTTAAATGTGCTTTATAAATAAACGTGAACTTGAACTTTTCAGTATTATCTGCTGTTGTGTTCTGCATCTGTTAAGTGTTTGTCTTACGTAAAATAATTAAAACATAAAGTATGTGGGGGAGCGCTGGGCACAACCATTAATTTCACACATGTCTGGTACAAATATGTGGCTTTGTTTCATTAATACAGTGTATACTTTTTCTTTATTTACCCCGAAAAATTAAAAAATTAATTGGTAACAGTCTGTAGAATTGTGATTGATTACAGTAACGTTAGGCCTATTTGAACAACAGATATGCACATTCAAGTAGATTGGTAATTATAGATGAGGTAATTATAAACACTGGCTCCCACAAAGGTAAAAAAAAAAAAAAAAAAAAGTGTAGGCTATATGCAAAGGCCTGTGTGTGTGTGTGTGTGTGTGTGTGTGTGTGTGTGTGTGTGTGTGTGTGTGTGTTTGTGACATATCAGGACACAAATGTGTATAATGACATGGGTATTACAAGGAGAGGGTGAATTATGAGGACATTACCCATGTCTCCACTTTTCAAAAGGCTTATAAATCACACAGAATGAGTTTTTGTGAGAAAGTAAAAGTGTGCACAGTTTCCTGTGATGGGTAGGTTTAGGGGTAGGGGAAAATACGGTTTGTACAGTATAAAAACCATTATGCCTATGGGATGTCCCCACAATTCACAAAAACGAGCATTGACCTATAAAATAATCACCTGTAAAATACCAACAGGAAAATTCCTTCATATTTATACAGTAGCCTACATTGTGCCCTACGTTTACAGTTGTTTTATATATATATATATATATATATATATATATATATATATATATATATATATAATAAACACACACACACACACACACACACACACACCAGCAGGACAACAGTGATGTATGAACTGAATTTGGTGACAGTACAGTGTGTTACAGTGGGGTTATTGAGTATTTCTCATAATATAAAATGAGCAAAAGGGTTTCGGGTTTTGCAGTTTTTCAGACGGTCCCTTCAGACGTGTATCTCCGCCGCTCGAATCTGTGAATATATTGCCAACTTTACTGAACTGCTTGACATAAGCACTGGCTGCATTTCTTCGTTTTTGAGTCCAACAAGTTCAAACTCTAAGAGCTGCGCATTATTTGTGTGCATTATTAACGTATGTTACTAACTGAAACACTACTGCCAGCCAGCGGGACATTAAAGAGGAAGTGTTTGTCTGAGCTCACAGCAAGGCAACGATTATATCTTTGCGAGGGAACGCAAAAGTTTTGAAAAAAAAAAAAAAAAAAAAAAATCCTCCCATCCCAAATTTTTTTTTCCACCAGCTCGTAAAATTTCCTCCCTTCCCATTTTTTTTTTTTTCTTACCACCATGTCCCTTTAGGGGCTCCGTAATAAAAGTGCATTAATTCAAAAACACAATCTGACATCTTCTTTTATTAATCTCTAAATTAAGTAGAAAATATCAATATTTACAGCCAATTTATGGTAAATTAACAAAACATAAGTTAGTTTTAATCAAAGGAACCTGCACATTTACAGTATTAGTTATTTTACAGAAACATTGTGAATGATGGGAAATACCAGTTTAGTATTCAAAGAATATAATTTAGATAGAACAGGGATGGACACTTTGGTCCTGTTTTATATATATATATATATATATATATATATATATATATATATATATATATATATATATATATATATATATATATATATATATATATATGAAACATATAAACACATATATAGGGAGAGTGGGGTAAGTTGACCCACCCCCTTAATCTTGGCAACAGTACACTGGAGCAGGAAAAGTGCACCTGGAAACACCATCATCGGCAGAAATATGTTTCAATCCTCCATTATCTAAGCCGTATTGTCTGTGATCTTCTCACTTTGAAACCACCCACTATTTCTGCCACACTGTGAAAGAAGCACGTGGGAGGAGTGGAAGACCCCATTTACCAAAAAATAGGTTTTGGCTTTAGGGTAAACTTAAACAGATGTAATGCTGTTACAACAAAGCAAATTTGTGCAGGTCTAAAAATATTTATGATCCATGTTGGTGATTAAGCAATGTAAATTAAATAATTTAGCTAGATATTATCTTCTCCTATAATGTCTGATGACATCTGAATATGCTGGAGTTAATGGATGAGCGAGGAGGATTTTTCCTGAAACATTTAAATACATAAATGGATTACCATTTTACATATTGCATTGCCATTTTGCATATTACACTTCAAATTGAATATTGCTACACATAATCTTCAATACTGTTGCACCGTTGCACTGCTGGCTTTAGTTGATGGGTGAAAAAAAATAATTGGTAACAGTCTGTAGAATTGTGATTGATTAAAGTAACGTTAAATTTAGGTAGGCCTATTGTGTAAACCTATTCCAGGTTTTTCCCATTTGTCAGCAAGAATTTTCTACTCATTTAAAATGCAATAAAATATAGTATGCTCACTTTTTCTTAATACATACAAGTCAGAATAAGTATGTCGTTTCAGTTTTTACATATAAGTGTTAATGGAACATTTCCACCCACATTTTGACATTTTATTTACATGAGAATGCAAATATCAATTCAAAAGCTCTGGATTTCTTAGAATCTGAAGTGCACACGGACGGCTACAGGAAAACCAAAACCTCAGGTTGGCAGTTTGTAGCTATTAGCCTATGCTAATAGTTTGCATTTGGCTCCTCCCTCTTTTTCATCATTTGACCAATCACAGTCTGTCGCCGGGTGAAGTTCCACAAGTAGGTAATCATTCAGACCTGTCAATCATCCTTGCACGAGTATAAGCAGCAGTACCAGGACCGTCCCAATTCCCTCCTCCTCCTCCTCCTCCTCTGATCTCGAGCCGAGTCTCGGGTTCGAGTCTTCGAGGACAGCAAGTCAAGTTCGTTCAGCATTAGAGTGAATGAGAGGCGAGCTCGTGAAGTAAAAGCTGCTCGAGAACGCGCTTCTGCAGATCAGCCGCTCCAGGTAAGTTTCATTCATTCTTCTTTCCTCAGTTATTGTGGCAAAGGATTCGCTTAAGGTATGAAATATATTTAAATATTTAATATCTAGGCCTATGTAAATATAGTTTGACTGGAACGTGTTTTTATGATGAGCAGGTTAATAATATTGTTCAACAGTATTATTGAAGGAAAGTGAAAAACATATATATATTCAGAAATCATTCTAATATTATGATTTATTATCAATGTTGGAAACAGTTGTGCTGCTTAATATTATTTTATAACCTGTGATACTTCTTCAGGATTCTTTGATGAATAAAAACTTAAAAAATATCAGCATTTATTTAAAATATACTCTACTGTTTAAAAGTTTGAGCTCAGTAATTTTTTTCTTTATTTATTTTTTGAAAGAAATTAATACTTTTATTCAGCAAAGATGTGATAAATTGATAAAAAGTGATAGTAAAGATTTATATTGTTAGAAAAGATTGAATAAATTTCATTTGAATAAATGCTGTTCTTTTCAACCTTTTATTCATCAATGAATCCTGAAAAAAATATCACAGGTTCCAAAAAAATATTAAGCAGCACAAACTGTTTCCAACATTGATAATAACTGAGTATCAAATCATCATATCAGAATGATTTCTGAAGGATCATGTGACACTGAAGACTGGAGTAATGATGCTGAAAATTCAGCTTTGATCACAGGAATAAATTACACTTCACTATATATTCACATAGAAAACCATAACTTTAAATTGTAATAATATTTCAGAATATTATTGTTTTTTTCTGTATGTATTATGAAATAAATGCAGCCTTAATGAGCATAAGAGACTTTGTTCGAAAACATTAAAAATAGTCATGTTTCCAAACTTTCGACATATATATATATATATATATATATATATATATATATATATATATATATATATATATACATTATAGTATATTACTGTTGATAATTGATTGCTTATTAAACTATGGGAAAACTGATAAATGATGTCAAATTATGTAAAACAACTAACGTTCAGGCTAAACTGTAAATTTAGGGTTTGTATAAAGTTATTTTATAATAATTCTTATAATAATAATACAGGGCCACTGTCCTGTGTTCAGCTCCAACCCTGATAAAACATATATTTTTACATATATATATATATATATATATATATATATATATATATATATATATATATATATATATATTACACATGTATACATCTTTATCATGTATACACCCTGCAGGAAAAGTGCATCTGGAAACTCCATCATGTTTCAGTCCTCCATTAGCTGACCTTATAACTTTGAAACCACCCTCCATTTCTGCCACACTGTGAAAGAAGCACGTGGGAGGAGTGGAAGACCCCATTTACCATAAAAATAGTTTTTGGCTTTAGGGTAAACTTTAACAGATGTAATGCTGTTACAACAAAGCAAACTTGTGCAGGTCTAAAAATATTTATGATCCATGTTGGTGATTAAGAAATGTATAAAACCAAATCATTTAGCTAGATATTCCCTAAGGAAAACTACCAGGCCAGGAACCTAAAATGTACCTAAAATAAACTCTGTTATAACTTTGGTGTTCAACACATTGTTTCAGAAATGCAAATAATTAAAGATAATGAAATTTCACCTTCATTTGGTTGGTTTAATGATGTTTGAGTTGACATTAGGAAAATAAATGTGACCGTGTAAATTTGATTATTAAATTAGTTTTTAATAATCAAATGGGTTTGATTCAGATTCAGTTTGATGATCAGATTGCACCCAATTTAGCACTTACTCGGATCAACTTGCCCCTAACCTGGGAAAAATTGAGCCACATGAATATTTTTATATAAAAAAAAATTAAATTTATTTGAATAAGTAGTCATATTTTTTAAACATTTGTCGCAGATGCATTTTGATCATTTAAAATGATATGAGACATCCTGATTTACTTTAGATACTCTCACTGTACTTAATTATTGATTAATAATTTCTCTTATCTTAAGGACTCTACAGTTGTGCTCAGGATTATTGGCACCCCTGATAAACATGATCAAAGATGAATCTGCATTGTTTATCCCTTTGATATTCAATTTAAAAAATCACAAAAATCTAAATGTTCATTAGAGTAAAAGAACAGAAAGTGGGGGTTAATTCACATTATGAAATAAATGCTTTTCTCAAAAACACGTTGGCCAAAATTATCGGCAATAATTGATTAGATTATCACCCCTAGATTTTTTTTATGAGTAAAATATCTCTGAAGTATTTTCCCATTCATATTTACATTTTTAGCACACCAGGGTGATCATGAACATGAAATTGTCCGAGGATCACAGCTGGAGAATTGCAAAGATTGGCTGAGTGTTGGGGTCAGGAAATATCAAACCACCCGTGTGTGGTTCAGAAGGGGTTTCAAGAAAAATCCTCCTCGGTCATCCATTAACTCCAGCATATTCAGATGTCATCAGACATTATAGGAGAAGACTCGGAGATGTTTCTTTGACGTTGCAAAAAGTATCTAATAAGAGGTTGCCAATAATTATGACCAATGTGTTTTGGAGAAAAGCATTTATTTCATAATGTGATTTTTTCCCCCTCTGTTCTTTTACTTTAATGAAAGGATAGATTTTTATAATTTTAGAATGAAAGATGAAAAGAATTTACCAGGGGTGCCAATAATTCTGACCATATATACAGTGGCAAGAAAAGTATGTGAACCCCTTGCAGAATCTGTGAAAATGAGAATTATTTTAATAAAATAAGAGGGATCATACAAAATGCATGTTATTTTTTGTTTAGTACTGTCCAGAGTAAGATATTTTACATAAAAGATGTTTGCATTTAGTTCACAAGACAAAACAATAGCTGAATTTATTAAAATAACCGCATTCATAAGTATGCGAACTACTGAGTCTCAATACTGTGTGTGGTTACCTGATGATCCATGACTGTTTGTGTGTTTTGTGATGGTTGTTCATGAGTCTCTTGTTTGTCCTGAGCAGTTAAACTGAGCTCTGTTCTTCAGAAAAATCCTCCAGCTCCTGCAGATTCTTCAGTTTTCAAGCATTTTTGCATATTTGAACCCTTTCCAGCAGTGACTGTAGGATTTTGAGATCTGTGTTTTCATACTGAGGACAACTGAGGGACTCAAACACAACTATTAAAAAAGGTTCAAACATTCACTGATGCTCCAGAAGGAAACACGATGCATTAAGAG